>NW_017731783.1:283818-294619 GCF_001890085.2 Hipposideros armiger
AGCTGTTGTTCAGCATCTTAGCTGTAGAGGGCAGTGTCACTGGCCCTCATATGTGGGATCTGAACTGGGGCCCTCTGGCATCCCAAGCCAGCTCTTGACCAACGTGCCACTCGGCCAGCACTCCCACCTTGTGCTTATTTCTCAAGATTGCCATGGTTATTCGGGGTCTTTTATGGTTCCATATAAATTTTAGGATTATATGTTCTATTTCTGAGAAAAATGTCCTCGATAGTTTGATAGGAATTGCATTGAACTTATATATTGCCTTGGGTAGTATTGAAATTTTAACTATATTAATTCTTCCTATCCATGAACATAGTATGTATTCCCATTTATTTGTATCTTCTTTGATTTCTCTCTTCAGTGTCTTATAATTTTCTGCGTACAGGTCTTTTATTTCTTTGGTTAAATATATTCATAGGTATTTTATTGTTTTTGAAGTAATTGTAAATAGGATTGATTTCCTGATTTCTTCTTCTGATAGTTTATTATTGGTGTATACAAATGCAACTGATTTCTAAATGTTAATTTTGTATACCTTACTAAATTGCTACCTTACTAAATTGATTCATCAGTTCTATAATTGTCATTATAAGCAGATGACATGATACTATATATAGAGAATCCCAAAGACTCCGCTTTGGGATTCTCTATATATAGTATCATGTCATCTGCTTATAATGACAATTTTACTTCCTCCTTTCTAATTTGGATGCCTTTTATTTCATTTTCTTGTCTGATTGTTGTGGCTAAAACTTCCAGAACTATGTTGAATACAAGTGGTGAAAGTGGGCAACCTTGTCTTGTTCCTAATCTTAAGGGAAAAGCTTTTAGCCTTTCCCCATTGAGTAAGACGTTTGCTGTGGACTTATCACATATGGCCTTTATTATGTTGAGATATGATCCCACTATACTCACTTTGCTAAGAGTTTTTATCATAAATGGCCACTGTATTTTGTCAAATGCTTTTTCTGCATCTATTGATGTGTGATCATAGGATTTTTTTTTCATTTTGTTAATGTGATATATTACGTTAATTGATGTGCGGATATTGAACCAATCTTGCATACCAGGAACGAATCACACTTGATCGTGGTGTATGATCTTTTTAATGTGACGCTGAATTTGGTTGGCTAGTATTTGTTGAGGATTTTTGCATCTATGTTCATTAGTGATATTGACCTGTAGTTTTCTTTTTGGGGGGTATCTTTGCCTGATTTTGGGATCAGAGTAATAGTGGCCTCATAAAATGTGCTTGGGAGCCTTCCCTCGTTCTGTATTTTTTGGAATAGTTTGAGGAGAATAGGTATTAACTCTTTTTTTAATGTTTTGTAAAATTCACCTGTGAAGCCATCTGGTCCAGGATTTTTGTTTGTTGGATGCTTGTTCATTACTGATTCAATTTCTTTGGTAATAATCAATCTGTTCAGAGTTTCTGTTTCTTCTTGATTCAGACTTGGTAGATTGTATGCTTATAGAAATTTATCCATGTCTTCCAGATTGTTAAATTTGTTGGCATATAGTTGCTCATAGTGTTTTCTTACAATTTTCTATATTTCTGTGGTATCTGTTGTCACTTCTCTTTCATTTCTGATTTTACTAATTTGGGTCGTCTCTCTCTTTTTCTGGGTAAGTCTGGCTAAGGGTTTGTCGATTTTGTTTATCTTTTCAAAAAACCAGCTCTTGGTTTCGTTGATCTTTTGTATTGATTTTTGGTCTCTATTTTATTTGTTTCTGCTCTGGTCTTTATTATTTCCTTCATTGTATTTTCTTTGGGATTCTTTTGCTGTTCTTTCTCCAGTTCCCTTAGGTGTAAAGAAAGTCTGTTGATGTGAGATTGTTCTTGTTTCTTTAGATAGGCCTGCATTGCTATGAATTTCCCTCTTCATTCTGCTTTTGCTGCATCTCATAGATTTTGGGTTGTTGTGTTTTCATTTTCGTTTACCTTGAGATAGCTTTTGATTTCTTCCTTGATCTCAGTTTTGACCCACTCGCTATTTAGTAGCATATTATTCAGCCTCCATGTATTTGTGTGCTTTCTGGATTTCTTTTTATAATTGATTTCTAGTTTCATAGCATTGTGGTCAGAGAAGATGCTTGATATGATTTCAATCTTCTTAAATTTATTGAGACTTGTTTTGTGGCCTAACATGTGTTCAATCTTGGAAAATGTTTCATGTGCACTTGAGAAGAATGTATATTCTGTTGCTTCAAGGTGAAATGCTCTAAAAATATCGATTAAATCCAGCTGGTCTAAAGTGTCATTTAAGTCCACTGTTTTCATGTTTATTTTCTTTCTGGAGGATCTGTTCACTGGCTACAATGGGGTGTTGAAGTCTCCTACTACAGTAGTGTTACTGTTGATCTCTGTCTTTATGTCTGTCAATATCTGTTTTATACATTTAGGAGCTCCTATGTTGGGTGCATAGATGTTTACTAGGGTAATGTCCTCTTGTTGAGTCGATCCTTTTATTATTATGTAGTGTCCTTCTTTGTCTTTTATGGTAGTCTTCATTTTAAAGTCTATTTTGTCTGAAATAACTATTGCTACTACTGCTTTTTTCTTATTTCCATTTGCATGAAATATCTTATTCCATCCCTTTACTTTCAGGCTGTGCGTGTCTTTTGATCTGAGATGAGTCTCTTGTAAACAGCATATGCATGGGTCCTGTTTTCTAATCCACTCAGCACTCTATGTCTTTTGATTGAAGCATTTAGCCCATTCACATTTAAAGTGGTTATTGATAGCTGCATATTTATTGCCATTTTGTTATTTGTATTTCTGATCTTCCTGGGTTAGCTTGTTTTCCCCTTTCTTCTGTTCAAAAAAGCCCTTTTAACATTTCCTGCAATGCTGTCTTGGTGGTAATGAATTCCTTAAGCTCTTTCTTTTCTGAGAAGATTTTATCTCTCCTTCAATTTTAAGTGATAGCCATGCTGGGTTGAGCAATCTTGGATGTAGGGTATTATTTTGCATCACTCTGAATATTTCCTGCCACTCCCTTCTGTCCTGCAGAGTTTGTGTAGAAAAGTCAGCTGTTAGTCTTATAGGAGTTCCTTTGTATGTAACCTGCTGTCTTTCTCTTGCTGCTTTTAGGATTCTGTCTTTGTCTTTAACCTTTGCCATTTAACTATGATGTGTCTTGGTGTGCACCTGTTTGGGTTCAGCTTGTTTGGAACTCTCTGCACTTCCTGGGCTTGTACGTTGATTTCCTTCACCAGGGTAGGGAAGTTTTCAGTCATTATTTCTTTAAATACATTCTCGATCCCTTACTTCTTCTCTTCTCCTTCTGGTATTCCTATGATGCAAATGTTGTTGCACTTGATGTTGTCCCACAGGTCTCTTAAACTATTTTCATTGTTTTTTATTCTTTTTTTTTAGTTGTTCCAAATGGGTGATTTCTGCTAGTTTGTCTTCTAAATCACTGATCTGATCCTCTTCTTCATCTAATCTACTGGTGATTTTTTTGAGTGTGTTCTTCATTTCAGTTATTGTATTTTTTAGTTCTAAGTGGTTGTTTTTTATGATTTCTCTATCCTTCTTTATGTCCTCACTAAGTTCCTTAAACATTCTTATCAACAGTGTTCTAAATTCTGTTTCTTAAAGGTTGGATACCTCTGTTTCATTTAGTTCCATTGCTTTTTTTAAAAAAGATTTTTATTGGGGAATTGGGGGGATGGGAACAGCGCTGGGGAATTGGGGGAAGGGGAACAGACAAGTTACTGACGTTTTGTTCTTCAGTCTAGTTGTGGAGGACGTTGCTTCACTGGCCCATGTTGGCACCATCATTGCTCTCTTCCCGGGTGAGGCAGATCAGTTGCCGGCTTCTGGACGGCCACTCACTGCGGCTGCTGGCCGCTCATGCTGGCTGCTGGCTACAGACGGTAGCCCATGGCAACCCACTGCCACAGGGGCTGCAGCCTATGCCGTCGTCAGCGACTAATGGCAGCCCAGCTCCAGGTTGAGCTGTTGTTCAGCATCTTAGCTGTAGAGGGCAGTGTCACTGGCCCTCATATGTGGAATCTGAACCGGGGCCCTCTGGTGTCCCAAGCCAGTTCTTAACCATCGCGCCACTCGGCCGGCCCTTAGTTGCATTTCTTGAGGTTTCTTCTGATCTTTTACATGGGACATGTTTCTTTGTGTCTTCATTCTGGCTGTCGCTCTGTGATTGCTTCGATGTATTAGGTAGATCACCTAGAAAAAAAGAAGAAAAAAGGGGGGGGCTCTCTGCCCCCTTTAATCTGCAGACCACTTGCTCAGCAATAGAGAGACTCTGGGCGACTGAGCGCCAGCTGTTGGGGGGAAGGGTTCAGTACGTCATGTGCCAGCCTCTCTCTCTCAGGCTTTCAGTGAGCTTCCCCCAATTAGCTGCTATGTACTCTGGAACTGTGCTCACCACCAAAAATCCTCACAGGTTGTTGTGGCTGTCTGTTGCTGCAAAAAACCCTCTGTGACCTGCGAAAGTGGGGTCCAGGCACCAGGGGCTCAGGGTGCCCCTAGAAACAAGCTCTAGATGGGTGGGGCAGGCCCCCAAGGCACCACAGGATGTGGTCAGTGGCCTTCACCAAGTCAGAGCAGCATGCACTTCTGCGTCAGGAACCAGGCTGCACAAACTTGCCAGGAAAGCCCTGGCCGAATCACCCAGGCGCACAGCTCATGGCCCAACACTCTCAGGGAAACTCCCAGTCTCAGCCTATCTCAATAGCCGCTCACAGATCAGGCCAAGCAGCCAGACAGCCATTCGCCACCCTGGCAACTCTGCACGTGCAGTGCGGAGAGTGGGGACCCAAGGTGACACGCGCACTCCTGTGTCTCAATCAGCAGCTTGTCAGTGCTGAAGTGCGCCTGCCAGCCGTTTCCCTAGCTACAAAGCACAAGCAGTGTGGAGGGTGGGGATCCAAGGCCGCTTGCATGCTCACGCACACACGCACTCCTGCGCCAATTCCAGCAGACCAATGTGGTCCCAGACCTGAGCCTCTATGGGAGGGCCCAACCCTGAAAATATGGTGCCCTGCTGTACACTACTCATGTGTAAGCTCCACACCAGGGGGACAATGGTCCCAAAACCTCCAGCTCCCGTGCCAAAGGCGCTCAGTTCAGTCCTTCCTGCAGGCTCCTGCGTTCCAGTCACACAGGTACTCCCTCCTCCAGGGACTGGGTGAGTGCTCACCAGTGAGCGAGTCCATGTGCTGGCTCCACTGGTTCTCCAGCCGCCCTCAGCCTTACCGAGTTGAGCAAAGGGAGTCCTCACTATTTTCTACTTCCAGCTATCGTAGAACTCCTCTTCCTGGCAAAGTAACTCTGGGCTGGTGAGCTCGGTGTGGGGCTAGAGGGTCTCTCCCCCCAACCAGAGAAGCCTCCCCACCGCTGAGGTGACCCTCACGGGGTTCGCCCTCTCTCATCTCCGCCCCTCCTACCAGACTCGACATGGCCTCCTCTTTAAGTCCTTCTTTTAGAAGTTCTGTTTATCTAGTGTTCAGGGGACTTCCAAGGTTGAATATTTTATAAGTTATTTGTAATTTTGGTGTGATCCTGGGAGGCAGTTTGCACGTCTGTCTATTCCGCCATCTCACTGGAAGTCACCCCTACAGTTATATAATTTTAGCAACAACCACAAAAAATCTTGAAGAATAATAATGACTAACACCTAGAAGCACTCCTGATAAACCAGTACATATAATAATTCTAATGGTTCATATTAGACAGGAATTATTATTACCCTGAATTATACAGTAAGAAAATTGGGACACAAGAAGTTAATTGACTTGCCAAAGGTCACAAAGCTAGAAGTGCCACAGGCAGAATTTGAATCCAGGACCCATACCATTAACCACTATATTCTACTGCCTCTGGGTGTGATGGAGACAAATTGGAGACAGAGTTTGATATCAAGTAAACGACTTGAGAGAACATTGCAATGATCCAGCATGACATGAGAGAAGCATAGACTAGGGTGATACCAGAAAGGGCTAGTATGCCAAGTTACACAGGTAAAGATACTAAAAATCAAAAGCCAACCACATTGTTGTTTTCTCTTGTTTGTTGTGGTGGTAACCTACACCACAGCAAACACCATACTGACACACGCCTCTTTTCTGCTTAGGCACAATGGGAAGATTTCCTTTTTTATTATTATAAAAATAATTCTCAGATTTCAACAGCCCACCAAATAGTATTTTAATAATAATGTACAAGTCTTCCTCCCCTCTCCAATCCGTTTTCTCCCCCTTTAAAGGTAAGAATTTTAACCATTTCTTGTGTATCCTTTCAGAAATGTTCTATGCATATATTACATGCATAATATATATTCATATAGCTATACTTTCTTTACACATTCTGTTTTACAGTTTGCTCTTTTCACTTAAAATTATATCTTTGAATATTGTTTTATATAAGTGCATGTAGTTTAACTTCTTAAAAAATTATTTTCAACAATTTTGAAGCATTCTATTGTGTGTGCATACAATAATTTGTATAACCACTTCCCTCTTTGAATGGAGGATATTCTTCTTGCAAAGCAATAGAAAGCAAAAAGACTTAGTTATAAGAAAATGGAGACATTTACAACATATCAAAATTGTCATTAGATTATAAATCTGGGCAACAGCACAGAAATGAGCTAAAAATTTTAAAGTAATTTCAATAAACATAATAAGTTTAGGACTTCAAAGCACTAGGTCACTTGAAAAGAATGAAATGAAGCAAAACCATGATATAAAGTGAAATATGTTTCCAGTCACAAAAATAAAAAATTATAACCATAAAGCTGCCATTTCAATTTCGTAAGCAGGACTTGGTTCTAGGGCTCTTGTCTCTCAGGAGTTGAGCACAAACACTCTACTATGGGGAAAACAATTCAGGGGCCATTGTGAAAATAAGTGGATTTTTTGTTTGTTTTTTTTTCTGTTTGTGTTTTAATTTACAGTCATGGTGATATTAGATCACAGCTAGAAATTTCCACCTTATTTTTCTTTTGAGTATTTTGAGGTTGCCTGAACTGTTTAGAAGGTAAGTTAAGATCTTTCTTACTATTCCTTTTTCACTGGCTGTCTTGGAAAAAATCATCTTAGGCAGAGGGAATGTCTAGTATTAGCAGGAGACAGAAGTGATCCTTGGGAGAAAAAAAAATCTTAGTTTAGTTCACTTTTATTTTCCCAAAATAAGGCAAATCCATTAAATGCCAGTACTACTCGACTCCCTGGACCTTTGCTGAGTTTATTTAAGTAGTTGCCCATAGGAACTACCTACACTTTAAGTAGCTGAGTTGAGTGTTGTGGAAAACAGCTTAATGAGCCTCTTGTTTCTTGTGCCCTGGAGATAACTACATGAAATCTAAATGATCATTTAAATATATTAATAATGGTTTTTGTTCTCCTTTATAAAAAAAAGATTCTACTTTTTAAATAACATGATAAAATACTGAAAACATAACAATGTAATTTGAGTCAGCTGGCCACCCTTGATACTGTGAGAGATGAAATAATTTCAGGAGCCAGAGGAAAACTGTGAAGAAAAGGGACAGCCCAATTGGCCACCCCTTCCCTCTTCTTCCCTCTCCCATAATCACTCACAATGCCCACTTCTCCAAGGCCCACCAGTGATAACTAGAACTACCGGGAAAAGGCAGACCTGAGTGCAAATCTGCACTTTACCACTTTGCAACCTTAGACAACTTACTCAGTTTCTCTGAGTGTGATTTTTTCTCATTTTAAAAATGGTTCTAATTATCTGTAATTAAATTAATATTGTGAGAGTTAAATGAGCCAATAAATGTTAAGCCCCTAATCTGGAATGTTTTACTCAGTAAGCATGTATTTAGTGTTGCCAGTGCACAAGATGCAAATTTTACTGTAAAATAAACAAGCAAACAAAAAACCTAGAGAATAAAAAATAATTGGAACCCACAGAAATAGATCTGTTTACAGAGAAAGAGTACTCAGGTACCCACAGTATGCCAATTAGGTGGATCCCAGCCAGGCCCTGCAGGATTCTCCCTCACAGAACTAGGATCCTTTTCTCCTCCCTAAGTCAGTCCCCCAGGATTGGCACTAGAGTATCATTTTCTTCTGTTATATAGCTTCCCTTGACCTTTAATCCTGTAGGCTTAGCCCTGGTCTCTATCCCCAAAAGAAAGGTACTAGGGAGCTGAATTGAAAGGCTGCTTTGCTGGAGGAGCCATCTGCTTCTATCAAGCTCTCCCCATTTGGACCCACATGACTAAGGACCTATGTGACTTCTTTGGAAGTTTTGTCTCAGTCCTTTATCCATCCCTCACTAATTCATCTCCTCTGTCAGAAGTTTGTGAGATTACTCTGTGGTTTCGTGAAGCTAAGTGTTTTACTTATTGTTCTAAATGAGTAACTTTGCCTGTCTTCCCAAGAAATCAATGGTTGAGAAGTAGAGGTTACAGTGACCCAGATCCTTTTGCTCATGATACACTGATTCCTTGACACACTTGACCAATTTGGGTGAAACAGACCCTTCTAATAGTATACAGGGTGAGCTACTTGATCTACCAGTAAAAAAATGTTAAGAATATCTTGTTTCTTTGCTCATTAGCTTTTAATGGTGGAAAGCTTTCTTTCTTCTCTATTGTTTATATTCTTTTGATCTACACTTTGCATTTATTTTCCATCTCTGAGTACAATAACCCAAAAAATGGTGGTGAAATTTCCAGTCAATATGGCAGAATAGGTAAACACAGTGCTCATGGGAGGAGTCCCATAACCACATCAAAATTACAACTGAATTATAGAACAATCAACCTGGAGAACCACCTGAAGACTAGCCGAACAGAAGTCCTATAACTAAGGATATAAAGAAGCCACATTGGGACTGGTAGGAGGGGCAGAGACCCAAAAGGGGCTATCCCCACACCTATCTATCATGGTGGAGAACTGGGAGGGATATCTCAGCTGCAAAGGTCCCCTCTGATGAGCAAAGGATCCTAGCCCCACACTAGCCCTAGAGCTAGTGTGGGAATCCCTAGCCCAGAGCACCAGTATCAGGAATATCTGGCTATGAAAGACAGTAGGGATTCCAATCTTCCAGGTGAGAAGGAAGTGTGCTAGAAACCCAGGCATCCTTTTAAAGGGCCAGTGCACAGACTCACTTGTTCACACACACTCTGGATTCTGGTGGAGGTGCAGCAGCTCAGGGCATATCAGAGACATACAAGAAAAAATTGGCTTGTGTACTTCAGAGAGAGGGTTGGAGGGACAGGTACTATTGTCCATGTGTTCAACCCTCCTCCCACACAGCCGGCGGGCATGTGCCATCTTTTTTGTGCCATCTTTTTTCCCCCCACATGGTCAAAACTGATCTGCATTAGCCTGGGGAACACCACTCACTCCACCCTTATGACTGCCTGAAACCCCACCTCACCCAACTTGCATAACTCCAGAGACTCTTTTAGCAGTGGGCCACCAGCTTTGGCATGGGCTGCAATCTTTCATAAAAACTCTCAAAAGTCCAGAGGCCCCAGGCAGGCAGCAGCTGGCCTCAGTGTGCCATGTCCCTCTTACTGAGTGGCTCCAGGCTGGGCATTGGTGCCAAATCTGACTCTGCATTACCCTGGTAAACACCACTTGCCCCAACCTGACAACTCCCTGAGATGCAACCTCACCTAATTCACTTACCACTTGAGGCTCTTTCACAAGCTGAGTCTTATGGACAGCCAGACAGCCAGCAGGTGATGGCAGGCCTCAGGATCCCCTGTGCCTTTGGCTAAGTGGGTCTAGGACCAATACTGGTGGCAGCTGGCCTCATTTTGTAGCATGGCCTCTCTCACATGCCTCCGAACCAAACTCAGGAAGCTACCAAATGCAGATCACTTTGTAGCTTCCACCAGGTAACCCTGGAACAGTCACAGGCAGCAGCTGACCTTGGCCTGCACCAGAGCCTCTCCCAAGAGGCCCCAGAACCAACATACCTGGAGGCTGGCTTCACACCACAACAGAGCACCACCTGATTAACTCCTCAAGTGGCACACCCAAAGGGTGGCCTCAGCAGGCACCAGGCCCACTGGGGCGAATTCTACTCCATGGGGTCATCCTCTGCATAGCAGCTCATTCACTGGTCATGTCCAATCATCACAGCCAGTGAGTCTGAGGGTCATTCCCACCCAGTGACATGCCAACAGCAATCAAGGCTCAACTACAACAGGGCACATACAAGGGACACTCCTGGAGCACCTGTCTCAGGTGATCAGGGAGGCTGTGCCACTGGGCCCCACAGGACACCTACTACATAAGGCCACCCTGCCAAGACTGGGAAATATAGCAGATCTACCGAATGCATAGAAACAAACACAGAGGAGCACCCAAAATGAGGAAAGAAACAAATAAACAAAAAACATGTCCCAAATGAAAGAACAGGACAAAACTCCAGAAAAAGAACCAAATGAAATGGGGTCAAGCAATCTATCAGATACAGAATTCAAAACATTTGTTGCAATGATATTCAAGGAACTTAGTGAGAAGTTCAACAAAGAGATAGTAAGCTTTAAAAAGGACATAGAAACCATAAAAAAGAACCAGTCAGAGATGAAGAATATGATAACTAAAATGTAGAATGCATTAGAAGGAATCAACAGCATATTAGATGAAGCAGAGGATCAAATCAGTGATTTTGAAGACACGGTAGCAGAAAACACCCAATTGGAACAGCAAGAAGAAAAAGTAATTTTAAAAAATGAGGATTGGGAGCGGGCCGAGTGGCGCGATGGTTAAGAACTCGCTTGGGATGCCAGAGGGCCCCGGTTCGGATCCCACATATGAGGGCCAGTGACACTGCCCTCTA
>NW_017731783.1:294834-303057 GCF_001890085.2 Hipposideros armiger
AAGCAGCGTCCTCCACAACTAGATTGAAGAACAAAACGACAGCAACTTGTCTGTTCCCCTTCCCCTAATTCCCCAGCACTGTTCCCATCCCGCCAATTACCCAATAAAAATCTTTTATAAAAAATGAGGATAGTTTAAGGAACTGCTGGGATAACATCAAGCATAACAATATTCACATCATAAGGGATTCAGAAGGAGAAGAGAGAGAATAAGAGATTGGGAAACTATTTGAAGAAATAATGACTGCAAACTTCCAAAACTCACTGAATGAAACAGACAAAAAAAGTCCAAGAAGTGCAGAAAGTCCCAAACAAGATGAACCCAGAGAGTTTTCCATTAAGATGCATCATAATTAAACAGCAAAGTTTAAAGACAAAGAGAGAGTCTTAAAAACAGCAAGGGAAAAGCAGTTAGTTACTTACAAGAGAGCTCCCATAAGACTGTCAGCTGATTTCTCAACAGAAATTTTGTAGACCAGAAGAAATTGGCATGAAGCACTCAATGTGATGAAAAGCAAGGACCTACAACCAAGATTACTGTACCCAGCAAGGCTATCATTTAAAATTGAAAGACAGATAAAGAGTTTCCCAGAGAAGCAAAAGCTAAAGAAGTTAATCACCACCAAAGTATTATGAGGAATCTTAGAGGGACTTCCTTAAGATGAAAAGAAAGAAAAAAAAATAAAAAGATAAAAAATATGAATAATAAAATGGCAATAACTACATATCTATCAACAATTACTTTAGATGTAAATGGATTAAATGCTCCAGTCAAAAGATAGGGTGGCTGAATGATAAGAAAACAAAACCCTTACATATGCTGCCTACAAGAGACTCACTTCAGATCAAAAGGCACACACAGACTGAAAGTAAAGGGATGGGGAAAAGATATTTCATGAAAATGAAAACAAAACAAACAAACAAACAAAAAACTGAGGTAGCAATACTTATATCAGACAAAATAGACTTTTAAACAAAGGCTATAACAGGAGACAAAGAAGGACCCATTAATCCCACTTCTGGGTATTTATCCGAAGAAACCCAAAATGCTGCTTCAAGGAGATGAATGCATCTATATGTTCATTGCAGTATTGTTTACAATGACCAAGATGTGGAGGCAGCCTGGGTGTCCATCCATGGGTGAATGGATAAAGAGGGAGTGGTACATATATACAATGAAATATTGCTCAGCCAGGGAAGGGAATGGGTTCTTGCCATCTGCAACAGCATGGATGGACCTGGAGGGTATTGTGCTGAATGGAGTATGCGAGACAGAGAAAGGCAGATCTAATGTGATTTTGCTTATATTTGGAAACTAAAGAACAAAATTAATAAACAAATCAGAAAAAAACTCTAGATACAGAAAACATTTTGATGGTTTCCATATAGAAGGGAGTTTAGGGGTTAGTGAAAAAGGGGAAGGGATTAAGAAGTACAAATTCGTTGTTACACAATAGTCATGGGGATGTAGGGTATAACATAAGGAATATAGTCAATAATATTTTAATAGCTATATATTATGTCAGATGGGCATGAGATTTATCAGGGTGATAGATGGAAGGGGAGATTGGGGGCAGGGTGCGAAAAGTAAAGGGATTAAGAAGTATGTACAATGGAGTATTGCCCGGCCAGAGAAATGAATGAAATCTTACCATTTGTGACAAACGGATGGACCTAGAGGGTATTATGATAAATGAAATAAGTCAGATACAGAAAGGCAAATACCATATGATTTCACTTATATGTGGTATCTAAAGAACAAAATAAACAAATGAACAAAACATACAGTCTCATAGATACAGAGAACAAACTGATCGTTGCCAGATGGGAGGAGACTTGGGGAGATGAATGAAAAAGGTGAAGGGATTAAGAAGTATAAATTGGTAATTAAAAAGTGATCACAGGGATGTAAAGTACAGAAAAGGAAATATAGTTAATAATATTGTAATACCTATATATAGTGCCAGGTGGGCACTAGACTTCTCGAGGACATCACTTTGTAAATTATATAAATGCCTAATCACTATGTTATACACCTGAAATTAATATAAAATAATGTTGAATGTAATTGAAAAATAAAAATTAACTTAAAAAAAGAAATCGTGGTGATGCACCACAGGGAGAAGAAACTACTGGGAAAAGTTTGTGTAATTATTAAAAATGAGTTATAGAGATTATTTTTACCAACAAAGAACCTGCTGCTGGAATTTGCTTGGACTGCACGACGAGGACCCACCAGCTCCCAGCTCCTGCACGACTTCAGCTCTTATCCTAATGGCTGAGCGTTTGTGACTCACGGGTCGACAGCATGTTCATGGATCAAGCCCAGGTTACACATTTCAGCTTCCTCCCAGGATTTCTTGGATGGGGTGTCACTCAGCATGTGTTCCTTGTATTCCAGGCTCCTCAGGAGAACTAGTTGAATCTCTTCAGTGAAGTGCTATGGCCATTAGAAACTTTTCATACGCAGTTGTTGTGAGAGTATTTCATTTTTATGTAGTTTTTACAGCTGTAAAGCATATCATTTATATTTCATTTGACCATTACACAGCCCCTTTCTATTTAGGAGAATCTATTCCACCAATTATAGGTCAGGAGCAGAACTGGGACTTAGCTCGGGTCATTTTACTTTGCAGCCAGAGTGTTCTCCAAAATACTAAATGTCAGTGAGAAATGGGTAAAGGACATAATTATTAAAAAACAAACAAACAAACAAGAGTTGTTTTCTCCACATCTTCACTGTGGAAAACTTATCCAGACAACCATAGGTCTATAGTTCTAAGTTTTTGCCTATCTTAATCACAAGTTAATTTCTCCCACTAGAACTCAAGACAGATGCAAAGGAATGACTACCTCAGTGATAATGTTGCCTGAGGTTACTGGGGAAACCTGACTGCTAACTGGCAGTAACCCAATGGGAGATATTGATCTTTACCTCCTTAATCACGTTAACTTTTTGTTATCAGATGACATCTCCCTATGATTGACCAAGTCCTGTAGCGCTGCACATTCCACTTATCCATCCTCTCAGCATTGCCAAATGCCTAAAGATGTTCTACAATGAATAGACAATAAATCTTGTTGTGGATTTTGACTGATGTGTACAAAGAAAACACTTGTGCTTCGTTTGGATAATTTTCACTCAACTAGTCATACAACCCTGAGAAAACAAGTAACGGTAATGGAGAAAAAAAAATTTAATGACTATCTAGTTTAGCCACCAGTAAGAAAATACCCTTATTTGTCTCAGGGGATTTAGGAGCTTCTTCTTGGCTTCTTATGACATCTACCAATCGTGTGGCTCCCTGGTTCTGGCAGATTACATCAATTCTCTGACTACTAGGGTCATGCCAATTTGGAAATGAGTAGTGGCCAGCTTACAAGGGAAACTGGCTGAAGTTACTCTCTTCCTTAAGTAAGTTTTCGTTGGATCATTCTACAATCTCAAAGACATTCTTTCTTCTTTATGATACTGATTCCATCACATGGGCATGAATGCACTAGGCCTCACAGTGGGAGACAAGGAGACAGACAGCTTTGCAGAAGTCAGTCATGGTGGGAAAGGAAACTAGTGACGCACTTTCTCTCCACCATATGTGATCAAATTAGCCAGATCTTGTGTGCTGAGAATTGGCAGAGCTTCCTCTGCTGCCGGATAACTTGGATACACACAGCTCATAGACACACAGCTACCTTGGTAATTAGGCGGAGTCTCTGCCAACTCTTGCAATCTGCCCTCTGGGAGCCAGCTGGCCAATCCATCCCATGGCCTTTATGGCATTGTGTGATCCCATGTGAGTGACTCAATGCCATTGTTCTGTGTCAGCCTTTCCTCCCCCACGTAAAATCCCCAAGTTATTTCTGGGCCCCTCCTCAGGCATCACCTCCCATTGTCATAGTCATGTTCAACAACGTGCTAGAAGCAAGATTTGTTTTAAAAATCAGAGTGTTCTGAATTCAGAAAAAAATAAATTGGTGCCTGTAATTGAAATGAGCTTCTAACATGTATCACAATAATGCATATTGTCAATCACACGGAGTCTCCTATTTATATATTTTGACTTAGCTGACAAGTTTTTTTGTTTTATTGCTGGCCCCTGAGCTGTCATCTTGAATGCTTGTCAGGGTTAGAGACGGGTCAAAGGAGGCAGTACCACCAGATAGGGGAGTGTGGGGGCAGGCAGTATTCACAGGCCACCTGGGACCTAACCAGGGATGCCTTACTGTTCAAAGGAGAAAGGAGGAAAAGTATAGTATAATTAGAAATGGACGGTTTAAATGCATGTGGCATCCTTGCTTGATCACTTATTCATCTATTCAATAAGTACTTAATACCTGTTATATATCAGACACTATGCTAGGCACTGGGAGACCACAATGAATAAAACTGATAGTAACCCTCCACCCTCATGGAGCTTGCATTCTGGCTGAGCAGACAAAAATAAGCAAGATAGAGGGCCAGCAGAGTGGCTCAGTTGGTTAAGAGTTGGCTTAAGAACACGGGCTCTGAGCAACGGGGCCGCCGGTACGATTCCCACATGGGCCAGTGATGCTGCTCCCGAGCTGAGCTGTCGCTGAGCTGCCAACAGGTGGCAGGATGGCTCAGCTGGTGTAACAACAAGATGGCCTGTTGGATGATGGGCTATGCCCACCCGCAACTAAGACTGAACTCGGCACCTTGAGCTGAGCTGCCACCTATATGGCCCAGTGGATAGAGCGTGCACTCTTAACAACAAGGCTGCTGACTCGACTCCCACATGGGATGGTGGCTATGCCCACTTGCAGCTAAGATTGAACACAGCACCTTGAGCTTAGAGGCCACGAGCTGCCAACAGAAAACCAGATGGTGACTGGCGCCCTCCACAACGAAGATTGAAGAACGACTTGGCTGGTCCCCTTCTCCAATTCCCCAACACTTTTCCCCTCCCCCAATTCCCCAATAAAATCTTTAAAAAAAAATAAGCTAGATAGATAAGTATAGAAGAGGTCAGATGGGAATAAATGCTGGGAAGAAAAAATTAAGCAGGAGGAGGCACAGTTCAGATAGAGTGACCATGGAAGGCCACACCAGGCAGAGGACATTTGGGTAAAGAACTGAAGTGAGACCTGCAGCATTCTGAGGGAAGAGGATTCAGTCAGGGAGCAATTAGTGCAAAGTCCTTGAGTTGAACCTGCTGTGTTTGAGACACAGAACAAGGGCCCACGTGGCCAGAGCAGGGTGGGTGAGGGGAGAGCAGTGGCGGAAGGTGCCTAAGGGAATGAAGCCAGATTGACTATGGACCTGGAGATCATGTGAGCACTTTGGATTTTACTGAGTGAAATGGGGAAATATTAGAAGGCTTTCGGTGAAGGAGTGGCATTTTAAGGGAATTACCTGGCTACTTTTTTCTTTTTTAGCTGAGCCATCCTGCTACCTGTTGGCAGCTCAGCGGCTGCTCAGCTTGGGCTGGACTCGAACCGCTGTTGCTCAGAGCTCAAACTCTTGAGCGAGCTCTTAACCAACTGAGCCACTCGGCCGGCCCTCAACCTGGCTACTTTTTGAGAAAAAACTAAAGGGGAGCAAGGGCAAAGCTAGGGCAGTATTCCCGCAATGAGGGCTTTGGCGGGTGGCAGCGCTGGGAGCAGTAACTGGGGACAGTGGGCAGACACTGCGTCTGTTCTGAAGGCAGAACCAATGGGGTATGTGAACGGACCAGACGTGGGCTGTGAAAGGAAGAGTGAAAAGATTTTAGTCGGGTCTCAGGGACATTGTGAGAGGAGCAGATTGGGGAGGAAAGGACAGAAGATTGTTTGGGGATATTTAAGTGTAAAAAACTAAACAGAAATCCAAACGGATGTTTACTGGGCATCAAAGGCCCCTGCCCTTTGCTCGAACTTGGTCAGTGGTAGGGGGTGAATATGACAATTGCTTCCTATCAAGAGATCTGAATTTCCAGCTTAATTTCTTTTATATCAAGTAAATTTAAAAGATTTCTTTCATTAGGCCAAGGATTGGCTAATAAGGGTCAAGTTATGTATGTATGTATGTATGTATGCATGTATGTATGTATTTCGGTTATGAGCTGATGAAAACTATGAATGCTCTCCCCAAACAGTGCACATATGCACATTTCATCTTGCACACAGTGTCAGGAAACTCACTGACCAACACCCCTTGAACTTACATGCAACGTGTAGAGACAAACACATTTCCACTGTTAGCAAAGAACAGGGACACTCCTCAAGGAACATTCTAATGGGGTTACATCTGTGATTTTATTTCCCAAAATTGCCCTTGTAGGAAAATATAGCAACTTTAAAAATATGAACTGACAATTATTTAAGAAAAAATAAACCCTGTAAATATTTTTTCACAAAATTGGTCCTCATGCAAAATCAAGCCTGCACATCACTGTTTCTTACTATCCTCCCAAGCTCAGTCACCAGCCCAAGGTTGAGCTTCTGTATGAGAATGCCACTAACTCACCACTCCTGAGAGAACCTATTCTATTTTTGGCAGCTAAAAATTAGAAATATTAAACCAAATCCTCTTCTCGTTGGCCCATGCCCCAAAACACACAGCCATTCAGAACTATTATCAAAATATCCAAGAATCCACCTATTTTTACCATAACCAATTTGGCCACAGGTGTGAGACTGCAGACCTGCCTGAACCAGAGAAATTACAAATGAGTAAAGTCGAATCTAGGTAGGCTGGCATATCAGTGGACCCTCCTGCTGCCAGGGCCCCATGCTGTCCAGATCACACTGTCTGTCTTCATCCAGTTCCTCAGAAATGGAACCTGAGGTAGAGCTTCCATGCTCGTCCTCAAAGGAGAAGGAGAAATGACAAAATGAGTGATGTAAGGCTGGAAAGGAAGCAAAGTACCTACTAGGTGGGACAGTGCCAGGTTGGCCCAAGCCTGGTAGGAAAACATAGCTGGTTACTTGGTTATATGGGACATCTCTGGGAAGGCCATATGGAGCCATGGAATGCCACATCAGCCCATCAGAGAGAGGAAGGACAAGCAGTTTATCTGCTAGCTCCTTCCAGTTTCCTGTCTTTCTTGGGTCAAAACTTGCCCCACAGGGTATTAATTGGGCCACACTTCCGAGTTGCAATATTTGGCCCCTCCAGTCACCCAGGAAGGAAGCCTGAGACTCCAGAGGCCCAGCAGCTTACTGAAGGGGTTAATGGTGGGTGAGGCCAAGAAGCCAGGCAGGACCCAAAGGACCTGGGAAGTACATAAGCGGGATCCAGTACATTATACTAGCAGTTCGGCCAACTCAGTTTCAATCTCGGCTGACACCAGTGTTCGGGGAGTCCAGTCTGCATGGTGAAGTGTGGCAAGAGCAGCTACAGATGGTGGTGACACATGTCAAGTCAGTGGAATCACCTGGTTCCTTCTGGTCTGCAGTGGATGCTAAGACAGCAAGTGAATTGCAAAGCTCCAGGTCCCACCTCCAGGATGGAAGGGGTTGAGCAGAGGGAAGTGAGAGGTTAGGGCCTCCTTTAAAGAGATCAGCATGACACCGAGGAAGAATGTCCCATCTTAATGTCTTAAGTACCCACAGCTTGGACTAGGGAAGAAGGCTGCTGCTCTGCAGGCCTGTGAGTATCCAGGGCCAGCCATGCATCTAGGGCATGGGCTCCTGAGATACTACTACGAGGTTAGATATGGATTTGGTTAGGGCTGTAGCTGGGAGCGGGGAAGGGTCCTCTGTGCAGAGATGGCAGCAGACTGGAATTAACACATTACTTTGCCATTAAAAATGATAAATTTCCTATTTGTCTATTTTAATTGCACTTCCTTTCAGTTGCTCACCCTGAGCAATACGATTTAAAGTGCTAAGGTTTTTATACTTTCTGGGAAAATTTTATTTTTGTTTTTGTTTTTAAATTAAAATTTACTGGGGTGACAATGGTTAGTAAAATTAGTTTCAAGTGTTCAATTTTGTACTATATCATCTATGTATCACATTGTGTGTTCACCACCCAGAGTTAGTTCTTCTTCTGTCAACATATATTTGACCCCATTTACTCTCATCTACACCCCCTTCCCCTCTTACCCCCTGGTAGAAAAATATGTTTTAATTGGTATAAAATACCTGGCTATCTATGTATAATACATTGCGTAGTGATTATCATTAACACCTAAGTAAATATTTTATGTATTTTTATCTGAATAATGTCTCTCTCTCCTCTCTCTCTCTCTCTCTCTCTCTCTCTCTCTCTCTCTCTCTC
>NW_017731783.1:303112-313066 GCF_001890085.2 Hipposideros armiger
CTCTCTCTCTCTCTCTCACACACACACACACACACACACACACACACACACACACACACACACCACCTTGCCTCAATAAATGGCATCATGCATCACAGACTAAACTTTGACAGCTCTGGATTCGAGCCAGCTTTATGAATCCAAAGCCTATTGTTTTTATGAGCCACTTTGAATTTTCTGACCCCATTGTAGTAACAAATGTGTATGAAATTAATGAGAAAAAAAGTACTGTTTTTCACAGCTTTCCCATCTATGCTGATTTCTGGTGAGTACTGCTATGCTATATTGAGACAATTTTGATTGTAGTTATCATCATGCCTTACAAAGTTGCTAGAAGATAAGGAGCTCGTCAAGTGTATTATTACAATGCCTGTACCTACTTTTCCGAGAGATCATTTTTCATATCCTGATGAGCTGCCACATATCCCGTACCTGTTCTCCACAAACATCATCATATTTGACAGGTCTTTATTGCCTCAGCCCAAAAGTCATGCCCATGGCAAACCATCGAGGTGAACCTGCACTAATTGATTCTGTCATTTCTAAGAGGAAGAAACCACATCTGTGGGAGCCTGGTTGGTTCTTTTGTTTTAATGAAGCAAAAGTCGCCTTCATGTTTGTCTGTGCCTGTCTGCAAAGTGACAGTGATTTATCTCATGCTGAAAGCAAGTTCAGGGGCCTCCTTGAGAAGCACATAAATCTACCAACCCCCTTGTGACATGCTGAAGCCTTGCCAAATACCCTCACAATGACTCCTTCAGATGAAGCCTTCCCACTTCCCAATGCCAAAAACTTAGCATTCAATTTCCCAAGTGCCAAGAGACCTTCCCTTCACCTCAAATACTGTTGTGGACACATCATATTTAAAAGAAATGCAAGCAAATACTCTTCCTTCGGTTAAATCTAATGTCTATTTCCTGCTTTTCTTGAATAAACTAAATAATGAAAATCACAATCTAATCCAACTTCCTCATTGTAGACATTAAAGAAACAAAAATCAGGGAGATTTTGAACCTGTCTATACAAAGAAGTGGCACCATTCACCCAGGCATCTGCTTGTTTTACAACTAAACAAATAAACGGAAATTCATTCTAAATCTTTTTGGAGACTTAGAATTTTAAGATTTTCCACTTATTCTGACATATAATCTGGGGCCAATAGGCATTTTCCCCAAACTAAAAGTCAACCATACTTTGAACCAGCCAAGTGGCTCAGTTGGTTAAGAGTTAACTTAAGAGTGCGAGCTCTGAGCAACAGGGCCACCGGTTCAATTCTCACATGAGCCAGTGAGCTGAGCCTGAGCTGAGCTGCTGCTGAGCTGCCAACAGGTGGCAGGATGGCTCAGCTGGTGAGAGCACATGTGCCTGTTCTATGGTGGTCTATGCCCACCTGCAATTAAGACTGAACTCAGCACCTTGAGCTGAGCTGCCACCTGGATGGCTCAGTGGATAAAGCATGCACTCTTAACAAGAAGGCTGCTGGTTCAACTCCCGCATGGGATGGTGGCTACACCCACTCGCAACTAAGATTGAACACTAAGTTTACTATTTGGAAGTGCAGAAAAAGGTTCATGAAAAAGTTAGACGACCTGAACTTTTCGCCAACAATTCATGGTTCTTGCATCACGACAATGCACCAGCTCACACGACACTATCTGTGAGGGAGTTTTTAGCCAGTAAACAAATAACTATTGGAATACCTTTCCTACTCATCTGATCTGGCCCCCAATGACTTCTTTCTTTACCCAAAGATAAAGGAAATATTGAAAGGAAGATATTTTGATGACATTCAGGACATCAAGGGTAATACAATGACAGCTCTGATGGCCATTCCAGAAAGAGTTCCAAAATTGCTTTGAAGGGTGGACTAGATGCTGGCATCAGTGCATAGCATCCCAAGGGGAGTACTTCGAAGGTAACTGTAGTGATATTCAGCAATGAGGTATGTAGTACTTTTTCTATGGTGAGTTTGCGAACTTAATGGCCTGACCTCATATATACAAGGAACTGTTACTCAGCCATAAAAAAGATGAACTACTGCCATTTGTGACAACATAGATGGATCTTGAGATCATCATTCTAAGCGAAAAAGGTCAGACAGAAAAAGTCAAGAACCATGTGATTTAACTCATATATGGGATATAAAACTGAAAGCAACAAACAAATAAATAAGCAAAAATTCACAGACACAGATAATTTAGTGGTTACCAAAGGGTAAGGGGGGAGGAGGAGAGGTAGAAAAAGGTGAAGGGGGTCAAATACATGGTGATGGAAGAAGATGTGACTTTGAGTGGTGAACACACAACGTAATATATAGATGAGTTATTATAGAATTTGTACACTTGAAACCCATGTAATTTTATTAACCAATGTCACCACAATACATTTAATTTAAAAACAATAAATATTTTTTTAAAAGAATCTCTTTTCACTCTGAAATAATGTATATATTAGACCTAGTGCTCATGAAATTTTCCAAAATATAGCTTCTGACAATTAAAAATATTATTTCTGATTCCCTTAGCCTGGTGCCAAATTCTATTTCCTTTTTAATGTTTTCTTATTCTTTCAAACCTAAATATTTTTTTTTTTTAGCTGAGCCATCCTGCTACCTATTGGTAGCTCAGCGGCTGCTCAGCTCGGGCTGGCATCGAACCGCTGTTGCTCAGAGCTCAAACTCTTGAGCGAGCTCTTAACCAACTGAGCCACTCGGCCGGCCCTACAAACCTAAATATTTTAACGTAACACTATTAGTCACCTCTTTTGTATTCCTCATTAACCCTTTGATCCTTATCACTCTTAAGATTGCTCATGTCCTCCCAACTGTGATAACCAAGGGATATTTCTGAGTTCTCATCTTTATTGACATATCTATAATATTTTACACTGTTGACCTCTATCTTCCTGAATCTCTTCTGTTGGCTTAAGTGATACCCCTCTCTCTCTGCTCTCCTAAACATCAGACCATTCCCTCTCGGTATCTTTTAGAGGTCCACTGCCTGCACCATCCTTTAAACATACATGCTCCTACCTTCGCCTTTGTCTCTTCTCATTCAATGCTGTCTCTTTAGACAATCTCATCTACATTTGCAGATTCATTTATTATGTTTGGTTTTAACTCCCAAATCTACCTCTTTAGCCCAGGCCTTTCACCTGAGCTCCATATCTTCCAGAAGTATCCAGCTACCTCTAAATGAGTCACAGGCACCTAAGCATTGAAAGTTTTCACAACTGGGCTTGTCACTCTCACAGACCCCTACCAGTTTCTTCTCTGTTTCCCACCTCAGTGAACAACGTCTTCATACAAACCATGCCTGAGTTGGACACTCAGGTTTCTCTGTCACCTCCTTGTCCCTCAACCACTATTTCAGTAGGTTATTAAAGTCTGTTAATTATGTCTCTTAAATATTTCTCTAATAAATTCTCTTCTTGATCAGATTCTTCATAAAGGCCCCTGCTACAGGATTTATGTCACTGTGTTGTGACTATTTGCCTACATGTTACTCTCCCTACTAGACTAGGAGTTCAAACTAGATTGAGAAGTAGGACTCACATATTCATCTGTGTTTCTTCAGTGACTAGCACTATAAGTGTTAGCACATAGTAGGCACTAAATTCTGTAAATGAAGGAAACAATAAATCCATAATATTAAAAGAATTTTTGTAATGGAAAATTTTGTTGTAATATCACCACAGGGGCGGTTTTGTTGTCATTGTTTTCAGCAGGTCTCTTCAATGCATTTGTCCATAGGCACACATTTTTTGGTAGTTATCATAATAATGGACATAACATTTTGTGTTCTGCTGTTTTTCACTTAAGCATTGATTCATAGCTATTTTTCCATGTGCTTATTTGGGCTTTATAGTTATCTTTTATAATAGCTACATTATATGGCAAAAGTGTTCTAGAATGATAGTGATGAAATTGGCAAGCCAACCATGTAAGGATTACATCTAAAACACACAGCTGAGTGCCAGAGGAGCCTGCCAAAGTGTAATGACTTTGAAAAACTACTTAACTTAAAGCTCACATTTTCCCATTTGCTCAATTAACTTAATCATTGTTGTTTGTAATCTTCAGACAGCAGGTGTTGTACAAGTAGAAATTATTTTAAGTATCTTATAGATCTGAAGTATGTTTGTAAGGTAGAAATAATTCACTTTCTATTGTCTCTTCCTTTGAAGGCAGAGCAAGTTAATGATAACTTACCTTTCCAGAGCAGCATGGATTGAAAGGATTAAGCCAGGAAGGCCAGGCAGAAACATAAGTAACTTCCTTTATTGTCTTGGCATTATATATTTTCATCCTTTAAAAGTTTCCTCCCTGCCTTTCTCCCATAATATCTTTTCCTGAAATGATCAAATTTTCACACTAGAAGGAACCCGAAGGAATTATCTCTCTAGTTCAACTCTCAGGTTTCAGATGAAGAAAAAGAGTTCTGAAAAAACTAAGCAACTTAAAAGTCCACACATCACTTTGTGAGGGGAGTAAATGTCTAAATATTACATTATTTTGTACACCTGAAACTAATTGTTTAAAAAGTCTACAAAACTTTCCAAAATTTTTTTAGAAAAAATAAAGACCAGCAAAAATGAAAATATCTCCTAGAAGATAGAGAAGCTCTCTTTGTCTTCATGATACTAATCAATACTATATCCTTATGACTCAACTGTTAAATAATACTAACCACAGTGAAATCAAGAAGTCCATCCTGTAAATATAAGCTCATTTCCTCTTGTTTACTTTAACGTGACAATATATCTATGCTCAGAAAAGACAAAGCCATTTTGTGATGTTCCTATTTTGGTTATTATTAACATTTTTTCCTAAATTTTGTTTCAGAAGCATAAATTGTCTTACAATGCTATTCTCTGCTTGTTGCGTAAATAAACATTACTCATTTTTGTCTCCTTTTCTCAACATTGTTAAAAAATTCTCACATTTTTGTCTCAAAAATCCACCATTTGATAATGGCCATTTTCATTTATGACCATGTAAAAATGCAAATTATACACCCCATGAAACCTTTTAAGTTGTTTTTTTACAGAAGTACATTCATTTGCTACTATTCTTTAAAAAAATTGTATATATTTAAGGCATAAAACATGATGATTCAATAGGTGTGACATGATCAATACAGTATTCAATACAGTATTATTATCTATAGTCATCATGCTGTACATTAGACCTCTAGGCATAATCATCCTATGTAACTGCAACCTTGAAACCTTTGGCCAGCACCTCCCCATTTCCCCCACCCCCAGCCCCTGACAACCACCATTCTACTCTCTGCTTCTATGAGCTGGACTTCGTTAGATTCCTTAGATCAGTAATATAATGAGATATTTGTCTTTCTGTGCCTATTTTGCCACTCTACTTTAACCTTGAGCTACAAGCCAGAGTTCATCATTTAACATCAAGCTTTTGGTAACTGTATGAGACAGCACCCAAAAACATCTTGAGTTTAAATGTCTTGTTTTATACAATACATGCAGAGCACTTGAAAGTAATTTACAAATGAAAATGTATTACTTTACTCATGTTTTCCATTAACTTAGCTTTTATACTTATAAAGCTTGGTTTTTGCCCAGTGAGGACACCATGTTCTCACCTGTGACAGTAGATGATTGCCCAAATGCTGAAACTTCTTTCCCCACTAGAATCAAGGACGATTATAGCCTGAGGATTCCCTGTTAGCATGCAGCACATTTACTCCAAACCTTTGCTTACATTTCTCCAGTTGGAGAGTATACATACCACTGATAACCCTTTCCACTTCTGACACCTCTCTTCTTCAGAAATAGATTTATTCGGTGAACTCACAATTACCCCATTGTAATATTTATTTTCATTAGATATTTTAACATAGCTACACACCATTCTAAAACTTCTAGAAAATGAGTAACTTCAATGCTCTACTTTTCTGTAAATTCAAGTTTTAGGTAATATGTTAGACTTCAGTAATATAGGCTCTCACTCTTCCAATAAAACCTATCAGACAAATATAAACCATTTTTCCTAAATTTTGGAATCAACACTAAAGTATGTTCTTGATATTTCTTCTGGGGTTTTTTTCTGTTATTTGTAGCTATGTTTCCTTTTCCAGTACTAAATATTTTGACTATCTGATCATCATCATAAAAGTCAAATGGAAGCATTTGACCCCCCAAAATGCATTAAAACCATCTTTGCCTTTAGCCTTTGTGGAAAGTGGAATAATGGCCCCCAAAGTTGTCCATGTTCTAACACCCAGAACCTGTGAATACCTTACATGAAAAAGGGGACCTTGCAAATGTGATTAAGTTAAGGATCTTGAGATGGAAATGTAATCACAAGATGTAAAAGACAGGCAGGAGGGTGAGAGTCAGAGAAGGAGATGAAAACAGAAGCAGAGGTAAGAGAAAGAAAGTGAGATTGGGCGATGCTATAGCACTGTCTTTGAAAGTGAAGGAAAGGACCACAAGTCAAGGAATACAGGCTGCCTCTAGAAGTGGAAAAGGCAAGGGCACAGATTCTCCCCTAGAACCTCCACTGGCAACTCAGCCCTGCTGATAACTTGTGGCCCGTAAGACCCATTCTGAACTTCCCACCTCCAGAACTGTAAGATAATAAATTTGGGGGGGGGAGATAAGATCATCTACATTTACTGCAATTATTGATAACTGGACATAAGTTTATGATATTATTATGATTTCCTGTTTGTCTCCATGATTTTTGTTCCTCTCTGTCCTCTTTCCTGCTCCCTTTTAATTATTTAAATACCACTAGTATCCTATTTTGTCTATTGGCTCTGTGACTGTATCAGTTTGTATAGATAGGGATTTGTATAATGGGGATTTTTAGGATTACAAAATACAAACCTAACTTTCCACATTCTACTTAGAGTTAAATTTTCCCCCAACAATATAAGACCCCATAGTCTCTCCCCTTTTTGTTATAATCATCATGTCTATTACATATTCATATACTAAATATCCCTTTAAAGGGTGTTCTGCATTTGCTTTCTACAACATACATATTTTAAAGAAATTAAAAAGTGAAAAATAGCCTCTTTAGCCAGATATTTACCATTTTATTTTTTTCTAAACTCCTCATGTTCCAATTTCCCCTCTAGTTTCACTATCCTTCTATCTGAAAACTTTTTCTTAGCTTTTTTCTTTTTTCTTCAAGCAGATCTACTGGGAATGAATTCTAAATTTGTGTTTTTTAAGCCAGTAAGTTTGTAGTAATTAGTTACAGCAGCAACAGGAAACAAGTTCACCTCTCATTCAGAACCACTTACATCAGTGAGAGAATATTTATAGACACAAATAAAATACGCAAATGCTGCACAGATTATTAAAGCACATGAGAGGGAAATTGGTCATTTTCTCAGTCCATAATGTGAGGTGGATTTTTTTTTAAAGAGACTTGAGTTTCATTTTATGAATCTAGACAAAGCCTTGAGGCAGTCTCGTGATTGTCATACACAAGGAAGGGCAAGAAAGCCAGTGAGTGGCGGAGAATGGGCAAGGGTCAGTGGTAGACGAGGAAGCCTGGGTAGGTCATGTGCAGGTTCTACTGAGAGCTTTGAACTTTAGAACACTTCCAGAGCTCCTTTTTGTTCATTTAATTTTGTTTTTAGCAAGATTCGATTTCCAGAATGCCCTTTCCCCTCAGCTCTGACACAGCGCACTGGCTCCAGAGCTGGCCCCAAGCCCTGCACATTTTTTTGTTGGCAGCAGCTCCATGTGGGCACTAGGGAAGAGCAGCACAGGGGTGGGGGAGACAGAGCAGGGCAAGAATGGGGCCCATCATTAAGAAGCATAATCAGGGGCCGGCCTAGTGACTTATTGGTTAAGAGTTGGCTTGGGAGCATGAGCTCTGAGGAGCAGGACCACCAGTTCCAATCCCACATGGGCCAGTGATGCTACGCCCTCTACAGCTAAGATGGTGAACAACAGCTCAACCTGGAGCTGGGCTGCCGTGAGTCACCAGTGATGGCATAGGCTGCAGTGAGGCTGCCGTTAACTACCATGAGTGGCTGGCAGCCAGTGTGAGCAGCCAGCAGCTGGCGTGAGCTGCCGTGAGCCGTTGTGAGCGGCCATCCAATGGCCAGCGACTGATCTGCCTCAGCTGGGAAGAGCACAATGATCACAATACCAACATGGGCCAGTGAAGCGGCATCCTCCACAACTAGACTGAAGAACAAAAGGACAGCAACTTGTCTGTTCCCCTCCCCCAATTTCCTAATAAAATCTTTAAAAAAAAAAAAAAGGAAGCGTAATCACAGAACACACTGACATAAATGTGTAGGTTGCCATTGATTGAGAGATAATATCTTCATCCTTTGGACAACTGAACAAATGAGTATAAATAGAATCCCCAGGATTAAAAAAAAATAAAACATGCATACAGACATGCACAGAGAGCAGATCTCTCCTGAGACTGTAATAGCTTAGCTTAAAAAGAAAGAAGAAGAAGAAAATGGATAATGAACTTTGAAAACAAAATTAGGGAAGAGGGTGGTGAGTAGTTCCTTACACCCCAGCTTGTTGCTATACAGAGACCCAACACCTGGGACTCAAGGAGGAAACAGTCCAGGGTAGGCACCTCATTCTGGTGCCTAAAACTAGGGCCACCACCTAGAGATGCACTACACTTGAAGGGCTGGTACTACTCCCTTACTCTGCCCTCTTACACATGTGTGTGCAAACATACAAAGAGTTTGTTTCTTTCCACTCTAGTCTTCTAAATGACCCCTGTTGTAGATAAAAGACCAGATACTCAAATTTTTGAGATTAGGTTTTTGTTAGACACTCAAAACCTGCATACAGAAAGAAATGAGCCCACCAGGCAGAGGCCAGGGCAGGAACAACCTTGCCTCAATGCTTAACCAATAGATTTTACATGTGGAAACACAGAGGACTCCACCTCCACCATCATCACCACCCCTTCCGGAAACTGCTTTGGGATCCACAGGAAGTTAATAGCCTTATATTCATAAGTAAGCAACTTTAAAAGGATATTACTTTTTTAAATACCAGCTTAATGAGATAAAATACCATACAATTCACCCATTTCAAATGTATAATACAGTGGTTTTTAGTGGATTCACAGCTGTGCAACCACCACCACAATCAATTTTAGAATATTTTCATCACCCCCAAACCCCGTACTCATTAGTAGAGATGACTTCTTTCCCCTCAACATCTCCTCCAGCCCTAGACAACCCCAGTCTACTTTCTGCCTCTGTAGATTTGCCTATTCTGGACATTTTGTAACTGTAGTCCTTTGTGACTGGCTTCTTTCACTTAGCATGTTTTCAAGGTTAATCTATGTTGTAATGTGTATTAGTGTTTCATTTCCTTTTATGATTCAGTTTTGTTCCATTGTATAAATATACTGTATTTATCCACTCATCAGTTGATGGACATTTGGATTGTTTCCACATTTTAGTTATTATGAATAATGCTGCTATAAACATTTGTGTACAAGTTTTTATGTGGGCATGTTTTTATTTCTCCTGAGTGTATACCTAGGAATGGAACTTCTAGGCTATATGATAACTTTATGTTTAACCTTTTGAGCAAATGCCAGACTGTTTCTTAAAATGGTTGCAGCATTTTACATATGCACTAGATGTGTATAAGGGTTCCAATTTCTCCACATCCTGGCCAACACTTGTTATTATCTATATTATTGATTATAGCCATCCTAGTGTATATGAGGTGGTATTTCATGTGGGGTTTTTTGGTTTTGTTTTTTAAATTATTTTTTATTGTAACATACACAATTTTTAGAATTAGTTTCAGCTGTACAACACAGTGCAATAGTTATACTTTTTACCCCTCGAGGTGACAAACCCCCTCCCAATCTGCCGCCCCACTTCCCCACCAATATCATACATATCTATTACAATTCTCTTGACTCCACTCCCACACTATGCTCCACGTCCCATGACTATATATATA
>NW_017731783.1:313077-320397 GCF_001890085.2 Hipposideros armiger
TATATATATATATATATTCATTTATAGTTGACATACAATATTGTACAACATCAGCTTCAGGTGTACAGTGCAGTGATCAAACCTCTACCCCATCCATGATGCAAGACATGTGACCATCTGACACCCTACAAAATATTTACAACATTATTAATTATATTCTTCGAACTGTCATGTCCCTGTGGCAATATTGTAGTTACATATTTATGGCGTCTAATCCCTTCCCCTTCTCCCTCACCCCCATCCCCTCCCAACTAGCAGCCATCAGTTGTTCCTCTATATCTCTGAGACCACTTCTGTTTACTTTGCTTGTTCATTCAGTTTTTTAGATTCCACATGTAAGTGAAATCATATGGTATTTGTCTTTCTCCGACTGACTTATTTCACTTAGCATAATAATCTCTAGGTCCATCCATATCATCCCAAATCATATGATTTCATTCTTCTTTATAGCAGACAGGGTCATGTGGTTTTGATTTGCATTGCCCTGATAGCTAAAGATGTTGAGCATCTTTTAATGTGCTTATTGGTCTAATTGTATATCTTCTTTGGAGAAATGTCTATTTAGAACCTTTTTACCCATCTTTAATTGGGTTATTTATCTTATCATTGAGCTGTAGTTCCTTATATATTCTAGATACAAGTCCCTTTATCAGAAATAAGATGTGCAATAATTTCCATCTCATTATGTGGGTTGTCTTTTCACATGCTTGATAGTGTCCTTAGAATAGCAAAAGTTTTTAATTTGATGCAGTTTAATTTATCTGTGTTTTCTTTGCTGTCTTTATTAGTTATGTAGTAAGTTTGAAACTGGGAAGTGTGAATTCTCCAACTTTGTTCTTTTTCAAGACTGTTTTGGCTCTTCTGGATCCCTTGAATTTCCATAAGAATTTTAGGACCAGTTTGCCAATTTCTACAAAAAAAGTCAGCTTGGATTTTGATAGAGATTGCACTGAATTTATAAATCAATTTGGGAAGTATTGCCATCTGAACAATTTTAAGTCTACCAACCAACCCATGAACATGGGGTATCTTTCCATTTATTTGTGTCTTTCATTTCTTTTAACAATGTTATAGTTTTGTGGTTTTTAGAATGTAAGTTTTACACTTTTTTGTTAAATATAGTCCTAAGTATTTTACTCTTTTTAATCTTACTGTAAATAGAATTATTTTCTTAATTTAATTTTTGGTTTCTTTATTGCTACTATATAGAAGTCTAACTGATTTTTGTATATTGATCTTGTATCCTGCAAGCTTTCTGAACAAAAGGATATCACTTTTAAAAAGAATAGCACTCAGTTCAAGTCCCGGCCCAAGCTGAGCAGCCGCTGAGCTGCCAACAGGTGGCAGGATGGCTCAGCTAAAAAAAAGAATATCACTTTTAACATAAAGCTTTTGGTTTTGAAAGGACTCATTTCCTTGTCGCCTCAGTACTCATACATACCACAAGCCAATTTTCCAGACACGTTTAGCATCCTAGGGATGAGGCAAACTTACAACAGTATACTCACTGCACAACAAATTTAAGGAGCACAAGAGTGGCAAGACTTGATGGACCTTAGTGAGTTATTGCCAATGCTGTTTTCTTTCTCAAAAACAACTTGAGTCATTCTAATAGGATTCTGGGTCTTTGCCCACATTCTCTCCAAGCTAGTTTGATGTATGAAGGTCTGACAACTAAGTTTGCAAACTTGTTGCACCAATGTTGCTAAACTTTTTTGATATCAGGGTGATTATTCATTATGAATTTCTACCAACTGGACAAATAGTTAACCAAGTTTACTATTTGGAAGTGCTGAAAAGGCTGCATGAAAAAGTTATATGACCTGAGCTTTTCACCAACAATTCATGGCTCTTGCTTCATGGCAATGCACCAGCTCACATGGCACTCTCTGTGAGGGAGTTTTTAGCCAGTAAACAAATAACTGTATTGGAATACCCTCCCTACTCACCTGACCTGGCCCCCAATGACTTCTTTCTTTACCTGAAGATAAAGGATATATTGAAAAGAAGACATTTTGATGATATTCAAAACATCAAGGATAATACGATGAGAGCTTGGATGGACATTCCGGAAAAAGTGTTCCAAAATTCCTTCAAAGGGTGGAGTAGGTGCTGGCATAGGCGCATAGCTTCCCAAGGGGAGTACTTCGAAGGTGACTGTAGTGATATTCAGCAATGAGGTATACAGTACTTTTTCTAGGATGAGTTCACGAACTTAATTGTCAGGCCTTTTTTGTATGTGCTATAAACATCAGCAAAGTCCCTCTTTGCATGACTGTCTATTGTAATTGATTTCTATCTAAAATTTCATACTGAAATCTTGCAGCAAAAGTGAATTTTAATGACTATTAAGATATCCTTTGTATTTCTAGACCAAGATGGTTATTGGGGACAGCTAGGGATACAAAGATTCTATCCAGAAATCTCCTATACATTTTTTAAACAAATAATCAAGGAGCAGTAACAATGACAAGGATAGCTATGTTTTAACCAAATCAAGGTACACAGATGTGTATGTTGCATGCAGATGAGTAGTAGCTGAATCAGTCAAAAAAAGAAAAAATGTAAATTTGTTGAATTTATAATAATTTGAACAGCAGAAACCTTATGTTTTAAAATTTCTACTCTATTTAATGTTATGTAGTAGGCAAATACAGTTTAAATTTTTTAAATTCTTTTTGCAAAAATACATACATCCTTTGCTCCCAGCAGGTCCACTTATGGAAATCTATGCTGTAGACAGTCTTGTCTAAGGCCACAAACATATACAGTCAAGGGCAAAAAAATTGAAAGCTGCTGGAACATCCATAAGCGAGAAAATGTTTAAACTATAAAACATTTATTCTATGCGATACTGTGCACCCATTAAAAATAGTGAGGGCCTCTAAATGAACTGACAAAAAAAAAGTGTACATGATAAAGTATTTATTGAAAATATATTAATATATATACATTATCACATATGTATGGTATCTATCTGACTTTTAAAACATATTTAAAAATATCTCTTCATATAGATATTGACATATGGATATAAAATAAGAAAAATACACAGAAAGATCCTGTGGTAAGCAGAATAATAGCCCATTTAGATCTGTGGGGTTATCTCTAAAAGAATAGACAGACAACTATATTAAAGTATGCACTAACTACTATAAATACTATGCCATTAAGATATTGAGAGGGGAAGGGATAGCTTCCTTCTGTTTGTATCAGAGCAAGTTTCCTGGAGGAGGTGGGATTTAAACTGGATCTTAAATAGAACATTGACAAGCAAAGACTGAGGAGATGTAAATGAAGAGGCAGTGTGAACACAGCGATGAAGCAGGCATGTTGGAAGACCATCAGATGTAATTTGCATGGTATACAGCAGAGCAGCTGGACTTGTAGCCTGCAAGAATGTTTAGGTCTGATCCCAGAAACTTCGATGGGTTACTGTGGGTGTGAGCTTGATTTGATAGGCGATGAAAACCAATGGAGTTTTGGAGTTGCAGAAAAAAACTGATTGCGTTGCTTTTTAAGATTAATCCTTCAGTGCAGAGAGATAAAGGGAGACTGAACAAAAGAACCCCCCAGAGTTGAGGCCCTGAAATAAGGACAGAAGGAGAGAGATCAATGCAGACAGAAATTTGGGAGATACTGTGGAATCCGGTTCTAGGAGGCTAATCTAGAAAGTGTTGTTTGCAAATATCTTCTCCCATTCAGTTGGTTGTCTCTGTGTTTTGTTGATGGTTTCTTTTACTGCACAGAGGCCTTTTAGTTTGATATAGTCCCATTCATTTATTTTTGCTTTTCCTTCCCTTGCCTTTGAGGTCAAATTCATAAAATCCTCTCTGAACCCAAGGTCCATAAGGTCAATACCTATGTTTTTGTCTGTGCAGTTTATTGTTTCAGGTCTTATACTGAGGTCTTAGATCTATCCATTTTGAGTTAATTTTGGTGTAGGGTAACAGATAGCAGTCTAATTTTATTCTTTTGCACTTGGCTTTCCAATTATCCCAGCACCAATTTTTAAAGAGATTTGCTTTTCTCCATTGTATGTTTTTGGCTTCTTTGTCAAAAATTGTTTGTTTGCCCATATGTATGTGGGTTTATTTCTGGGTTATCAATTCTGTTCCATTGGTCTTGTGTGTCTGCTTTTCTTCCAACACCATGCTGTTTTTATTATTGTCACTTTATAATGTAATTTGAAGTCAAGGAATGTGATACCTCCAGCCTTGTTCTTTTTTCTCAGGATTGCTTTGGCTATTTGGGGGCTTTTGTGATTCCACACTAACCTGATGATTTTTTGTTCTATTTCTTTACAAAGTGCCAGTTGAATTTTGATGGGGATTGCCTTCAATTGTATATTGCTTTGGGTAATATGGCCACTTTAATTATGTTGATTCTTCCAATCCATGAACATGGAATATCTCTCCATTTGTGTCTTCTTCAATTTCTTTTGATAATGTCTTGTAGTTTTCAGTGTATAGGTCCTTCACATCTTTTAAGTTTATTCTTAGGTTTTTTATTCTTTTGTTGAAATTGCATATATATATATATATATATATATATATATATATATATTCATTTCTATTTCTGATATTTTATTGTTAGTATGTAGGAACTCAATGGATTTTTGTACATTGATTTTGTATCCTGCAACATTATTGTATTTATTTATTGTTTCTGATAGTTTTTTGGTGGAGTCTTTAGGGTTTCCTATATAAAGAATCATGTTGTCTGCAATAAAGTGACAATTTGACTTCTTCATTCCCAATTTGGATGCCTTTTATTTCTTTGTCTTGTCTGATCGCTCTGGCCAGGACTTCCAGTACTATGTTGAATAACAGTTTCTCACCATTAAGTATGATATTAGTTAAGGGTTTGTCATATATAGCCTTTATTATATTGAGGTACTTTCCTTCTATATTCATTTCACTAAGTGTTTTAATCATGAATGGACGCTGTATCTTGTTAAATGCTTTTTCTGTATCAACTGATATGATCACTTTATTTTTATTTTTTATTTTGTTTATGTGATGTATCACCTTGATCAATTTGCATATATTGATCCATCCTTGCACCCCTGGAATGAACCCCACTTGATCGTGATGTATAATAATCTTTTCAATGTTTTGTTGTATTTAATTTGCTAGTATTTTGTTTAGGATTTTTGCATCTGTCCTCATCAGAGATATTCGCCTATAGGTTTTTTTTGTGTGTGTTATACTTACCAAGTTTTGGTATCAGGGTAATGTTGGCCTCGTAAAATGAATTAGGAAGTATTGCCTTTTCTTCAATTTTTTGGAAGAGTTTGAGGAGGACAGGTATTAAGTCATCTTTGAATGTTTGCTAGAATTCACTAGTGAAGCTATCTGGTCCTGAAATTTTACTTTTTGGGAGGTTTTTGATGATTGTTTCAATTTCCTTGCTGTTAATCAGCTTATTTAGATTTTCCAGTTTTTTATGATTCAGTCTAGGAAGGTTATATATTGCTAAGAACTTGTCCATTTCTTCTAGGTTATGCAATGTGATGGCATATAGTCTTTCATAGTACGTATCCTTGTATGATCCTTTGTATTTTTGTGATATCTGTTGTAACATCTCCTCTTTCATTTCTAATTGTGTTTGTGTTTTTCTCTTTTTTCCTTAGTGGGTCTAGTCAAGGATTTGTCAATTTTATTAATCTTTTCAAAGAACCAGCTCTTTGTTGCATTAAATTTTTATGTTGTCTTTTTGTTCTGTATTTCATTTAATTCTACTCTAATTTTTATTATTTCCTTTTTTCTGCTGACTTTGGGTTTCACTTGTTCTTTTTCTAATTCTTTAAGATGTAACATTAGGTTGTTTACTTGGAATTTTTTTTTGTTTCTTGAGATAAGTCTGTAATTATATAAACTTCTCTCTTATTACCACAGCATCGCCAAAGTTTTGGTATGTTGTATGTTCATTCTCATTTGTTTCTATGTATCGTTTCACCTCTCCTTTTACTTCTTTTTTGACCTATTCATTCTTTAGTAACATGTTGCTTAATGTCCACATATTTGTGGTTTTTCCCACTTTCTTTTTGAAGTTGACCTCCAATTTCAAAGTATTGTGGTTGGAGAATATGCTTGGTATGATTTCTACCTTCTTAAATTTATTGAGGCTGTTTTGTCTCCCAACGTACGGTCTACCCTTGAGACTGTTTCAGGTGTACTAGAGAAGAATGTATAATCTGGTGTTCTGGGATGAAAAGCTCTGTAATTGTTGATTATGTCCATTTGGCTTAATGTGCATTTAAGGCCAATATCTCCTTATTGATTTTCTGTTTGGATGATCTATCCATAGCTGGGGTATTTAGGTCCCCTACTATAACTGCGTTTTTGTCAGTTTCTCCTATTAGTTCTGTGAGTAGTTGCTTTATGTATTTGGATACATCCTGATTGGGAGCATACAAGGTGTGACAATTAAGTTCACGAACAAATACTAGAAAAAATGCTACATACCTCATTGCTGAATATCACTATAGTCACCTTCAAAGTACTCCCCTTGGGAAGCTATGTACCAATGCCAGCACCTAGTTCACCCTTCAAAGCAATTTTAAAACTCTTTTTCTGGAATGGCCATCCAAGCTATCATGGTATTATCCTTGATGTCTTGAATATCATCAAAATGTCTTTCTTTCAATATGTCCTTTATCTTCAGGTAAAGAAAGAAGTCATTGGGGGCCAGGTCTGGTGAGTAGGGAGGGTATTCCAATACAGTTATTTGTTTACTGGCTAAAAACTCCCTCACAGAGAGTGTCGTGTGAGCTGGTGCCTTCCCATGATACAAGAACCATGAATTGGCAAAAAGTTCAGGTCATCTAACTGTCTCTTCTTATCCAGCCTTTCAGCACTTCCATATAGTAAACTTGGTTAATTGTTCATCCAGTGGGTACAAATTTATAATGAATAATCCCTCTGATATCGAAAAAACTTAGCAACATTGTTGCAATAAGGTCATGAAATCTTCAGGCCTAGTATATATTGTTGTTACGTGTTCTTGCTGTATTGTCTCCTTTATCATTATGAAATACCCATCTTTGTCTCTTGCTACCTTTTTTATCTTGAAGTCTATTTTATCAGGTATAAGTATGGTTACTTGTTTAGAGTATCATTTACTACCCATTCGTTTTGAGTCTATATTTGTCCTTGCAGCTGGGATGTGTCTTTTGAAGGCAGCATATGATTAGGTTTTGATTTTTTTTAAAATATCAATTAAATCCAGCTGGTCTAAAGTGTCATTTAAGGCCACTGTTTCCATGTTGATTTTCTGTCTGGAGGATCTGTCCATTGGTGACAACGGGGTGTTGAA
>NW_017731783.1:321327-332902 GCF_001890085.2 Hipposideros armiger
CTTCTGGTATTCCTATGATGCGAATGTTGTTGCGCTTGATGTTGTCCCACAGGTCTCTTAAACTATTTTCATTGTTTTTTATTCTTTTTTTCTTTTCATTGTTCCAACTGGGTGATTTCTGCTATTTTGTCTTCTAAATCACTGATTCAATCCTCTGCTTCATCTAATCTACTGGTGATTCCTTCAAGTGTGTTCTTCATTTCAGTTATTGTATTCTTTAGTTCTACCTCGTTGTTTTTTATGATTTCTCTATCCTTCTTTATGTCCTCACTAAGTTCCTTAAACATTCTTATCAACAGTGTTCTAAATTCTGTTTCTGAAAGGTTGGATACCTGTGTTTCATTTAGTTGCATTTCTTGAGGTTTCTTCTGATCTTTTACTTGGGACATGTTTCTTTGTTTCTTCATTCTGGCTGTTGCTCTGTGTTTGCTTCGATGTATTAGGTAGATCACCTAGAAAAAAAGAAGAAAAAAAGGGGGGCTCTCTGCCCCCTTTAATCTGTAGACCACTTGCTCAGCAATAGAGAGATTCTGGGCGACTCAGCACCAGCTGTTGGGGAGAAAGGCTCAGTACGTCATGCGCTGACCTCCCTCTAGGCTTGAAGTAAGCTTCCCACAATTAGTTGCTGTGTGCTCTGGAACCGTGCTCTCCATCAAAAATCCTCACAGGCTGTTGTGGGCTGTCTGCTGCTGCAAAAAACCCTCTGTGGCCTGCGGAGGTAGGGGCCAGGGACCAGGGGCTCAGAGTGCCCCTGGCAACACAGCTTGAGGTGGGCAGGGCAGGCCCCCAAGACACCACAAGATGTGGTCAGTGGTCCCCACCAAGTCAGAGCAGCATGCACCGCTGCATTGGCAGCCAGCCCACAGAAACTCGCCTGGAAAGCCCTGGCCAAATCACGCAGGCACACAGCTCACGGCCCTACACTCCCAGGAAAACTCCCAGTCTCAGCCTGTCCCAATCAGCAACTCACAGATCAGGCCGAGCAGCCCCACAGCCAATCACCACCCAGGTAACTCTGCACTTGGAATGCGGAAATCGGGGACCTAAGGCGAGTTGCGCACTCCCGGCTCTCAATAAGCAGTTTGTTGGAGCTGGAGCGCGCCTGTCAGGCATTTCCCTGACTACACAGCACAAGCAGTGTGGAGGGTGGGGATCCAAGGCTTCAGGCGAGCGCACGCACGCACGCACGCACACACGCACTCCTGTGCCAATTCCAGCAGACCAATGCAGTCCCAGACCTGAGCCGCTGTGGGAGGGCGCAGCCCTGAATAAATGGCGCCCTCCTGTGCACTACTCGTGTTCAAGCTTCACACCAGGGGAACAATGGTCCCCAAAACCTCCAGCTCCCGCACCAAAGGCATTCAGTTCAGTCCTTCCCACAGGCTCCTGGGCCCCGCTCACACAGCTACTCCCTCCACCAGGAACCAGGTGAGTGCTCACCAGTGAGTGAGTTCATGTGCCAGCTCCACTGGTTCTCCAGCTGCCCTCAGCCTCACTGAATTGAGCAAAGAGAGTCCTCACTAATTTCTACTGCCAGCTATCGTAGAACTCCTCTTCCCTGCAAAGTAACTCTGGGCTGGTGAGCACAGTGTGGGGCCGGAGGGTCTCTCCCCCAACTGGAGAAGCCTCCCCACCACTGAGGTGTCCCTCACAGGGTTCATCGTCTCTCATCTCCGCCCCTCCTAGCAGACTCGACGTGGCCTCCTCTTTAAGTCCTTCGTTTAGAGGTTCTGCTCATCTAGTGTCCAGGGAACTTCTGAGGTTGAATATCTTATAAATTATTTGTAATTTTGGTGTGATCCTGGGAGGCAGTTGGCACAGCGTCTGTCTGTTCTGCCATCTTACCGGAAGTCCTCTGATTTTTTTAAATTTAATCTGCTACTCTGTGCCTTTTTATTAGTGAGTTCAGTCCATTTACATTTAGGGTGATTATTGATATATGAGGACTTCCAAAAGCCATTTTATCTTTTGTGTTCTGGTAGCTCGGTGTCTCCATTGCTTCTTTGCCCTTGTGTTTCTGTCTGTTACTTTAGTTTGATGGTATTCTATAAATTTTTTCTTCTGTTTCCTCTTTTATGTGTCTCAATAGTGGATGTTGTATGTGTGTGTGCTTACCATTCAGTTTGTGTAAAAGAAAGTTTCATATACAGTAGTCATTTTTCTTCTACATGCATTTTATCTCCATTCTTTATTGCAAACTCAGACCTTTAGCTCCTCCCCTTTTATGTTTTATGTTGTCACAAATTACCCCTTTTTATGCTGTGAGTTCATTTCTGAGTTGCAGTAGCTATTGTCTTCTTTTTTCTTTTTTATGTTTTACCTCCTTTAACCTTTATATTATATTTAAGTGTATAGTGTCCAATTCTGAATAGGGGTTTAAATGTCCTGCTTCTCTCTGTTTGTTAGTCATCTTACTCATGGTTTTGTAAGTTTTGCCGTTTTGTTTCAGGTAGAATAACCCCCTTAAGTATTTCTTGTAATGCAGGCCTTGTGGTGGAAAATTCCCTCGGTGGTTTCTGTATGTCTTGAAAGGTCTTTATTACTCCTTCATATCTAGAGGATAACTTTGCTAAACATATTATTCTTGGCTGGTAATTTCTCTATTTTAATTGTTTGAATGTTTGCTTCTACTCCCTCCTTCTGCTGAAAATCTGATGATAGTCTAATGGGCTTTCCTTTATAGGTAACTGTCTTCTTTTCCCTGACTACCTTAAGAATCTTTCTTTGTCATTAATTTTTGACAGTTTTAATATAATGTGCCTTGGAGAAGGCCTTCTTGGATTGAGACAATCAGGTGTTCTGTTTGCTTCTTGGATTCAAGGATCCAATTGTTTCCATAGGTTTAGGGAGTTCTCACTATTTGTTTGAATAGGCTCTCTGTTCCCTTCTCCCTCTCTTTTCCTTCTGGTATGCCCATTATTCTTTTTATTGCTCTTTCTGGTACAGTCAGATAGTTCTTGCTGAGTTTTTAAATTTTTCTTATCTCTCAAGTCTCTCTCTTCTTCCATCTGCATCATTTCCAGATTTCTATCTTCAATATCACTAATTCTTTCCTTCATCTGGTCAGCTCTATTTCCTAAGCTCACTATTTCATTCTTCATCTCTTTTATTTAGTTTTTCAGCTCCAACTTTCTGTTTCTTTTTTAAACTTTCAATTGCATTGGTAAAGTATACATTTTGTTTGTTGATTTTATTTCTGAGTTGATTAAACTGCCTATTTGAGTTTTCTTGCATCTTGTTGAGCTTTTTCAGAACTGCAATCTTGAGTTTTCTGTCATTTAAGTCACATATTTCCATGTCTTTAAGTTTATTTTCCGGAGACTTTTCATTTTCTTTCTGAGCTTCCTTGTTGCCTTGGTTGTTCATGGTATACCTTGTTACCTTAATTCTTCCCCATATATAATGGATTCTTTCTGTGCCTAGGCATATGGGAGTGAACTCTGCAGCAGGTTGATAAGAGGAGGTCTTTCTTTGGTGTTCCAGTAGGTGGTACTGGAGCACTTTATTTTCTCTTGCAGTGCTCTACCTTCATGAATCTCTGCTGGGCAGTGAAAAAGGCTTTGTATTTCCTGAGAAGGTGGGTGTCTCCTCTGAAACCAGGTCACCTCAGTCTCAGGGCACCACACCCATGGGAGAATGTGGTGGGAGATGGGGTTCTGAGCCCCTGAAATCTCAGTGCTGCCCCTGCAGCCAGATACAGTGCTGTGTTGCCTGAGGTATGCCAGGTGCCCCTGCTGGGATCAGCCCCAAAAGGTGGGGGCAGGGTGGCCTGGGAGAGGGTGCTGGTGTGTTTGTGGCTTTGTTCTCCTCCCAATAATGGCAACTGCCAAACCTCAGCTTCTTTACCTGTCTCCACACTTGTCACTGGGTTTAGCCACAGTGTGCATCTGCCACTCAGGAACTGTCTTTCCAGTTCTCAGGGTTGTAACCCAACACTCACCACTATAATTTCTTCTGGGGTCCACTAGCTCTGGGAAGGTGGTGGGGAGGTGACCAGGTACCATGGCTTTGTTTTCTGCCTGGTAGTGGCAGCTGCTGTTGCACTTCTCTATTTGGTCTCTGCCCTGATTGCTGGGTTCAGCCGTATTATATGCTGATCACTCAGGCAAGAATGCTTGGAGCCACAGAGAGTGCACTTGCAGGCTGAATCCTCCTCTCTACCAGGACCAACAGTCAACTTTGGGCTGCATCCATGACACAGGCCTTTGCTCTTCTCCCTTTCCTCCTTTCCTATTTGCCCGAATTCACCCACTTTGAGATGTTTCGATGCATGGCTCTCTCAGATGTTGTTGTGTTTTGTGGAGGGAATCCTTTGCTGAATTATAGCTGTTCAACTTATTGTAACTTCAAGGGGAAAGGTCATGGGGACCCCTTACACTGTCATGTGTTCTTTTTTTGTGGGGTTTTGTGTGTGTGTGTGTGTGTTTTTATTAAATTATTTTTTATTATGAAACACACATTTTTTAGAATTAGTTTCAGCTGTACAGCACAGTGCAATAGATATACTTTTTACCCCTCGAAGTGACAACCCCCCTCCCCCAATCTGCCACCCCATTTCCCCCAATATCATACATATCTATTTCAATTCCCTTGACTCCACTCCTACACTATACTCCANTATATATATATATATATATATATATTCACTTATAGTTGACATACAATATTATACAACTTCAGCTTCAGGTGTACAGTGCAGTGATCAAGCCTCTTCTTACACTGTCATGTTTTTGATGTCACCAAAAAACCTCTTTGTATTGCTCACCTAGATCCTTCCTTCAGAAAGGTCTTTTCTTCCCTACATCTGCTATAACAAGAGGCATGGCCTGCTTTTTATGTGTATCTAAAAGGTAATTAGTTCACGGCTCTGGCATGCACAATTAAACTTTTGTCTTATAGATTCACTGTCTGTAATCAGAAAATCATCTTGAGTAAGTCTCATTGACAATAGTGAAAATTGAGGGGCTGTTAAAAAGCAAAAATAAAAGAATGGATGTGACCGACTGCTTGCTTTGGGGGCATTCATTCTATATGAGTTCTTCAGACACATACATACAAACAGGTCCTCCTGATCTCAAAAGCGAGTTCCCCAGCCCAAGACTCTTAGGTTAAAGCTAAAGAACTTATTTCTGTTGGTCATTTCCTCTTAATACCCAGGGGCCAAGGAACCAATAATTATTGGGTGAATTGTTTTATCATTCTGAAAGAAGCGGTATTTAATAATATCAAAATGTAATATGTGTTTTTGACCAGGTCTTGCTGATGCACTCAAACTTATCACTGATTTGGAACACTTTTCAGAATAAAAAAAATGCTTACTCTGTACCCCAGATACTCTTGGAATCACATTTATATCTCCTCTTACTTTTACAATAGGAGATGACCTTAACAATATGGTCTGGAAAATTCCAAGTAAATTGGCTGGGAATTGCTTTCTTTTGTTTTTTCAATACGAAATAATAACCAACAGGACTCTATGAAATGTATTTTGGGATATAAAGTTGTATAATCCCTACTAGCTGATCTCCCCAACTACATATACATATTCCTTCACCATCTCCACTTTAATGAAATTAGCTACATTTTTTCCCCCTTCAACATATCCCTTTCAGTTTATTCCCTGAAATGCTTATTTTGGATCACATGGGCTGATATTGAAGTGGTCCCTCTCAGGGAGGATACATTTCATCATGGAGTTCCTGGTCACTGAAGAATATTTCTGAATGTCCCTCTGAACATCCATATAAGCCCCTCTCCCCACCAAAACGTTCCAGCCACACTTATGAATGTGTATTTAAAAGGAAACCGGAATATCATTGAAATACAGATTTTTTAAATGTATGGAACCTTGAAGCTGATTTTATAAATACATACATAAAATAATTTTCCCCAAAATCTCTTTGAATTGGTTTCTTGAAGTGTCAACTGAGCAAATGTTATATAATTTCCCCTTTATCACAGTCAGACTTAGAGAAATAGTATGATGTCCTCAAAGAAACACGTTAGCACTGGGAAGAGGTGACATGGGTGAATACGAAAAGCATTTTCACTTTTAGGTTACGATGGAGAGATGGAGAGTCAGCATAGCTTCAAAAGTGACCAAGGTCCTCAAGCAAAGAAGCCAAGAACTGGGTCAATGTAAAAAGTTAATCATGTATTTGTTCCTCCCAGAGGCCAGTCTCTTGGATCTAGGTTGAAACCACGTTAGCATGGTGAGATGAAAAACAAGACTGCTGACTTTCTGAGAGTTCATTTTACTTGAGTTCTACAAACATGCACAAATACACCCCTCCCTGCCTTCTAGGACTACTCTCCCTGGAGACAGAGAGCCCCAGATGATGATTATGAGACTGGTAACCTTTAAAAGTCAAAATTAAGTGGTTTTTTTTTAAATTAGACACACAAATTCTTCTAGACTTCTGAGGATTTATACTCCCTTTCTGAATGCAATTTTATATTCAGTGCCCAACCTGTTATTCAGAGGCTTGTGATCGAGTACAAGAATTACACAAAACTTTCATTCTCCTCCCTTTTTTCTCTTTGTTTGATCATTGATCGTTTCACTGCTCATTCATTCATGTGCCAGATGGGGAACTTAAGCTGTCAGTTGTTGTTGAGAGTTGAGGTGTCTTGGCAAAATGTACAGTGAAGTGAGCACCAGTTCTGGATTCCAAGGACATGGATTCAAGCTGTGACTATACCACTTACCAGATTAGACAATACATGCTGCCTGGTATTTGAGTTTGGAGGTCAGTTTCACTTTGGATTGAAACCTCAACTCTCCTGCTTACTGTTTGTGTGGATATGGGCAGGTGAATTAACTTTAATGCATGTCAATTTATTGAGCTATTCTTTGGGAATGACAATAATACCTATCTCATAGTATTGTAACGGGACAATTCACATGTGAGGCACTAGGGACTATTGTTATATATAATGGTAACCAATGTTATCATAGTGTATAAAATCAAATGTGTCCTTTAACTTTCTATCTTCAGTGTCCTTATCTGTAAAATAATGTCTGCCTCACAGTGTTGTAAAAGTTATCCCATTTGGTAATATGAAAGTACCATGCAGATAATGGGCAATAAAATATTATCATAGCAAATTCTAAAAAGCTTAAGTCAGAAGACCAATAAAAAATATATAGTACTTGGGGAGATTGTTAAGTGTTACCTACCAACACTGACTAAGTACTGTCAGGGAAGAACCTCTGCCTCATGGAGGAGAGCAAGAAATAATAAGACCCCAAAGGATATGCCTGGGTAGACAAGCAGGGTGGCTTGCTACAACTCCACAGTTGCCAAAAGTAGACTCTAAGATGTAATAAATCAGAGCAAGACAGTTTATGACTCACAGCACAGCAAATGGCAGGAACATAAGAGGGGTGTGCTAGTTCCGCTGCCTCCCAAACCCACTGGGCCACAGGAGAGGCCTAGATGGAAGCCATTCACATGACAGGTTTGCAATATCTGAGGAACACAGGGCCCAGGATTCAGATTGTAGCAAGCAGAAAACAAGGCATTCCACCTGCTTCCCCTGAGAAGCAAGCAGCCACTGTGGTGGTTGTGACCTATTTCAGCTACAGGAACTGCTTAGTATCAGGAATGAATGTGGCTTGGAGTTTGACACACTCAGGAGAGACATGCAGGGATGCCTGGGGCACATGGTGGACTGTCACTCCCCCGAAGTACATAGCTTATAAGCCAGTACTTCCATTCCTAGGTATATACACAACTGGAATGCATGTACATGTGTACCAAAAGACATGAAGAATGTTCATATAATTTTTAACAGCCCGAAACTGGAAATGACTACACTGTCCATCAACAGTAGAATGGATAAATAAATAATAGTATATGCATACAATAGAATACTTACACCAGTAATTAAACTACAACTACACCAAACAACTGGGATGAATCTCATAAAACCCATGTTGAATGAAAGGAGCCAGATACAAAAGAATATAAACTTTATGTTTCCACTTACCTGAAGTTAAAAGCAGGCCAAACAAATCTGTGGTGATAGAAGTCAGGATAGTGGTTACCTTGAGAAAGAGGAGGAAGTAGTGATGGGCAGGGACCCTCTGAAATACTTGGAATGTGCTATTTCTTGATTAAGAGTTTCCATGGGCATGAGGGGTAGAGATGCTGAATGAGCTGGTCCCACACCCACGTGGCACTTAAATATCAGGAGGGATATCTTGACTGTGGAGGTTTCCCCGTGGAGGAGCAAGGGGTCCCAGCCCCACACCACGCTTCCCAGCCTAGGGTTCCAGTGCCAGGGAGAGAAGTCCTCTCAATTTCTGGCTATGAAAACTAGCAGAGATTGTGGTTGAGCGATATGGAGGGCTGCTGGAGTTCCAAGCATTCCTCTTAAAGGGACCATACTCATGCACTCTGAGCTATAGCTCTGGGGCAGCAGCTTGAAAGGTGCCAGAGACATATGGAGAGTAACCAAATTATCTAGCTTCAAGGGGAGGGCTGGAGAGGCAGATTTCTTCCAGACAGAGGTGCTGGTAAAATCCATTGTTTCTTTGATGAGCCCCTCCCAATGAGCAGACACAGGCAGCCACCATATCTGAGGCTCCATCAATCTAGTTCACACTCTTCACCACCACCACCACCATCACCACCACCCCGCCTCTGTGATTCCCTGAGACCCTGCCCCACCCAACTTTCAGGCCCACCCAAGCCATTTCCAATGGCTTTTCCATACAAACAGCCTGTCTTGGCTCATGCTGTGGACTTTCCTAAAATCTCTCAAAGGTTCACAAACTCCAAACAAGCAGCATCTGGCTTAGGTGTGTCCTGTATCTATTGCTGAGGAGCCTGAAGCTAAGCACTAGAGGCAACCAGCCTCAGTTTGTGGCCTGGCCTCTCTCAGGCACATCCAAGCTCAGAGAAGGTGGTAACTATCTATGGATTGCTTTGTGACCCATGCCAGGTGGTCCTGGGGCAGGGCACAGGCTGTGGATGAACTTCGCTTGTGTCAGCGACCCTTCCCAGAAACCCCGGATCTGGCATGCCTGGTGGCCAGCTTTGGACTGAGCCTGAGCACCACACAGCTGCCTCTATGAATGACACACCCAAAGGGCAGACTAGGCAGGCACCAGAGCCCTACTAAAGCGAATCCTGCTCTGTAGAGTCTGCCCCTGCACAACAGCTCCTCCACTGTAGTCACAGCCAGTCCTCACTCAATCAGCCCAAGAGTCAGTCCTTCTCATTGATGTGTCAATAACAATCAAGGTTCAACTTCAACAGGAGGCACACACAACCCACACAAGGGACACAGCTGGAGCACCCAGCTCAGGTGACCAGGAGACTGCGCCACTGGGCCCCACAGGACACCTACTACATAAGGCTACTCTATTATGACCAAGAAACATAACAGCCCTGCCCAATATGTCAAGACAAACACGGAGCCAGTCAAAATGGAAAGAAAAAGAAACATGTCCCAAATGAAAGAACAGAACAAAGCTCCAGAAAAAGACTAAATAAAATGGAGACAATCTACCAGACACAGAGTTCAAAATTCTGGTTATAAGGGTGCTCAATGATCTAAGTGAGAACTTCAACGAAGAGATAGGAAACATAAAAGTAGAGACAGAAAACATAAAGAACTTCAGAAATGAAGAATACAATAACTGAAATAAAGAATACATAAAATGAAATCAACAGCAGATCAATAAAGCAGAGGTTTAAATCAGCAATTTAGAAGATAAGGTAGCAAAAACACCCAAACAGAACAGCAGAAAGAATCTCAAAAGAATAAGGATAGTTTAAGGGGCCTCTGGGACAGCATCAAGCATACCAACATTTACATCATTGAGGTACCAGTAAGAGAAGAGAGAGAGCAAGGAATTGAAAACCAATTTGAAGAAATAATAACAGGAAACTTCCCTAACCTGGTAAAGGTAATAGATATACAAGACCATAAAGTGCAGAGTCCCAAACCAGATAAATCCAAAAAGCCCACACCAAGACACATTATAATTAAAATACCAAAGGTTAAAGACAAAGAGAGAATCTTAAAAGCAGCAAGGTAAAAGCAGCAGGTTACCTACAAGGGAGCTCCCATAAGACTGTCAGCTGATTTCTCGACAGAAACTTTGCAGGCCAGAAGGGATTGACATGAAATATTCAAACTGATGAAAAGTGGGACCTACAACCAAAATTACCCTGCCTAGAAAAGTTATCATTTAAAATAAAAGGACCAATAAAGACAAGGAAAATCTAAAGGAGTTCATCAACACCAAACCAGTATTACAAGAAATGTTACAGGGACTTCTTTAAAACGAAGAAATCAAATATATGAATAATAAAATGGCAACATATATATATCTATCAACAATTACTTTAAATGTAAATAGATTAAATGCTCCAATCAAAAGATTGGGGGGGGGGCTGAATGGATAAGGAAACATAACCCTTACATATGTTGCCTACAAGAGACTCATTTCAGATTGAAAGACACACACAGACTGAAAGTAAAGGAATGGAAAAAAATATTTCCAGAAAATGGGGGAGAAAAAAAGCTGGTGTAGCAATACTTATACCAGACAAAATAGACTTGAAAAAAAAGTCTATAACAAGAGACAAAGAAGGACCTAGTAATCCCACTTCTGGGTATTTATCCAAAGAAACCCAAAATGCTACATTGATGGGAATGAACCGTAGGTTCATTTCAGCATTATTTACGATAGCCAAGATATGCAGGCAACCTGGGTGTCCCTGATTGGATGAATGGATAAAGAAGAGGTGGTACATATATCCAACGGAATATTACTCAGCCATAAAAAAGAATAAAATCTTGCCATCTGCAACTACAGGGATAGATCTAGAGTGTATTGTGCTGAGTGGAGAAAGTCAGACAGAGAAAGACAAATGCCATATGATTTCACTTATAAGTGGAATCTAAAGAACAAAATAAATAAAACAAAAACAAACTCATAGATACAGAGAACATAGATACATTTTGATGGTTGCCAGATTGGAGGGGTTTGGGGGGTTGAAAAAGAGGAAGAGATTAAGAAGTACAAATTGGTATTTACAAAACAGTCATCGGGGTATAAAGTATAGCATAAGGAATATAGTCAATAACATTGTAATAACTATGTATGGTGTCGGATGGGTACTAGATTTATTTGGGTGGTTATTCCATAAGTTATATAAATGTCTAATCACTATGTTGTACACCTGAAGCTAATATAATATTGTATGTCAATTGTAATTGAAACATTAAAAAAATATATGTTAAAAAAGAATTGGTTCCATGGGTATATTCACTTTGTGACAATTAATCAAGCTGTAAATTTATAACTTGTGCATTATTTTGCATATAAGTTATGTTTCAGTAAAACAGTTTTTCTAAAGAAATGGGGCTAAGTAGGAAGAATGGAATGATTGGGCACGCTACCACCATCCCATTTAATGATGAGTACCTCCTGCCAGCAGCAAGAAGGAAGGCAGCAGTTAGCAAGTCAGCCCATCTAGAATAGCAAGATGAGTCAGCCTCCTTTCCAGTACATGGCTCCAGCCATCTGAAAGGGAAGCCCCTCAACCATCACAGA
>NW_017731783.1:333417-334531 GCF_001890085.2 Hipposideros armiger
CTCCTAAATAAGCATTAAAAAGGACATCACCAACACTCCATGACATAATAATCATACTATAAATGACCTCAGAAGTCTTGCTTCTAAGAATTCCCAATTACTACCCTAAGAATCCCCAATTACCACCAGTCCTCCTATTACTGACCATGACAGATTCTTCCTGATTAATTACCTAGGAAGAGAGGGATGATAAGGTTTTTGATGTATGTCAGACCTGAGCAATTTGGACCAGGCTTTTATTAAGGCTTAAGCTGGAGAGGTGAGCTTCTTGTACCCCAGTGTTCACCAAGAGGAAAATTCTGGCACTGAGTTATTTGAACAGCTTATGGGTACTACCAAAACCTGTAAGTTGGCAGTCGCTGTAGAACTTTCCTTAGACAGCTGCTGAAAATTATTTCTAATAAGTAGGAGGATGGGGGTGAGGTGCCAGCTGCTGGGAGACAGGGAGGGAGGTAAGCAACCTAATTTGGGGTAGGAGACTAGGCAAAAAACATCTTATTTCTCAGCTTGGACTCCCAGTAACAGAGAGTTAGATTTTGGGTCTTTCTGTTACATTTTAACTTAACAATTTATCATTTCTAACATCTGTCGGGCTACACAGAAATATTAGCAGAGTCTGAATTTGTTTCCCTAATAGGCTGGAGTTAATGTAACAACAGTCTTTGGTGCTCCCAGAACAGAATAGAATAGAATATATTTACTAATATATAGCATATAAAGTCAATAAAAATAAATAACATTCAGCAATCAATTAAAATGAGTTTGGCTAGATTTTTGTCATAGGGCAAGAAGTTATTCAAGAGAGCTGTAGTTAGCAACAGCAGAACTTGGTCTACCAAGTGAGTGTGGCTTAGAAATAAAAGAAGGGTAAAAATAATAATAAAATTCCCAAAATAATCACATGAATGTGTAATTCTCCAGAAAGAAGAAGAAGAAGAAAAAGAACGACCTCCGTGTCCCTAAATACATTTAAAGAAAGACGATAGGAAGATACAGCCAAAAAATATTTTTAAATAAAAAAATTACTAATTTTTTAAACCTAGCTGATTAACTGTTTTTTACCATCAGAACCTATGGTTGTTATATAATAGTCAGATATTGCAATATATTCATA
>NW_017731783.1:335256-336297 GCF_001890085.2 Hipposideros armiger
AGCATCTGTATATTCTAACTCATTCATTTTCTGAGGGTGGAATTATTTTTTTATTAAATTTTTATTTTGATATAATTGTATATTCACATGTAGTTGCAAAAATAATTAATACAGAGAGAGCCCATATAGCTTTTACCCTCCTGATGGTCACATCTTACAAAATTGTGTAGTACAGTATCACAAGCAGGATATTGACACAGTCAAGACATAAAACATCTCCAACACCACAAATATACAGAGTTGCTACTGAGCCCATTCACTAAGATTTATATTTTGGTTATTATATTTTTCAGTTCTCAAATTTCTATTTTGTTCTTCTTTATATTTTCTATTTCTTTACTGAGACTATTTATAGGCTGAGACTAATTTTTTTACTAGTTTCAAGTGTGTTCGTAATTACTCTTTGAAGCATTGTTATCATGACTGCTTTAAAGTTTTTTCAGATAATTTTAACATCTCTATTATCTCACTGTTCAAATCTATTGATTATCTTTTTTCATTCAGTTTTAAATCTTTCGGGTTCTTAGTATGACATTTGAAACCTGGACATTTTTTTATTATGTTATGAGACTGTGGATGTTATTTAAACCTTCTGTTCTAGCTGGCATTTCTTTTAACACCGCTCCAGCAGGGGAATAAGGGGCACCAACTTTTTATTAATACTACCAGTAAATGTACAAGTCCACGTTCTCCATTCAAACTCTGTTGATACCTCACATAGGGATCCCTCATTACTGCTGGTGGGGATGGGAGTTCTGGCTCCCGATACGATCGCCACTGATGCCACGTTGGGGGTGGCTGTCATGCTTGCGACCGGAGACACCACGGACTAGACAGAAAATGCAATGCAAAGATTGGGGAGGAGGAAGACAGTGCAGTCTGACCCCCGCATCCTCGCCGACTTCAGTCTTTTGTTAGAGATAAAAGAGGAGCAGGTTAGGAAATCACAAGCATGCCCCTAAGGGTCAGGGAGAAATGCTTAGCCTAAGAGTTGTTTTTTAGCTCAAGAGGAGCAAAACAGTTTCAAGGACTTTTGGTCCA
>NW_017731783.1:337346-339508 GCF_001890085.2 Hipposideros armiger
CCCAATTCCCCAATAAAAATCTTTTAAAAAAACCAAAAAACGATTAAGAATCTGTATTTAGTTGTTTTTTTTCTTCCTAAAGTCAGAATATGATGCACTTCGTGAAAAATTTATCAAAATACTTTTACACAGGCTTTAAATGTTCCAATTTGTCAATGTCAACTTACATCAGAATAAGTGCACCTGCTCTGCCCTGACACTTTTTAAATTGAAAGAAACACCCTGTTTCAATTCAAAGCAGCATGTAGGTCACTATTTCCAACCCCTCCTAAAAATTACCATTGTGGGTTTTTTTACTAACTAGTCCGTTTAAGTTGTCATCACATCTTTCTTAGTAATAATATTTTTTTTTCTTACTGGCTCATAAACTGACACTACTATCATCAGTCTTTCTGCAGTCTTTGCTTCTGGAATTATTTTACTAGATGTCTTAATCATGGCAACAAGATTTATGCTCAATAATACTGTATCAAGTTTTAATTATATTACTGTTTTGCAATTACTAGGCAGTAAAATTATACTCAGATTTATTACTGTACTTTCCACCAAATAATAGAAGTATCATTTTTGTTTTCAGCTATAGCAATAATAGTCCTTAAAATAGTCCTATATTATTTAGTGTCCCTAAAACTTACCATAAGTAATATACAGTTGATGCTTGAAGAACACAAATTTGAACTATGCAGGTCCACTTATACATAGACTTTTTTCATTAAGTACAGCTGGCCCTTCATATCCATGGGTTTCACATCTGCAGATTCAACTAACTGCAGATTGAAAACAGTATTTTTGCATTTCCAACTGCAGATTCCCAACCTTGGATTCCCAGCTGTGGTTCAGATTGGATGTGAAGGGTTGACTGTGGTTAAGATTTTGGTGAGTCAAAAATTATACACAGATTTTCAACTACACAGGAGTTGGTGCCTCTAACCCTTGTATTATTCAAGGATCAACCGTATAGTGTTTTTCCAGGGGGGAGGGGAACACGACGGTTTGTTTTAATTACGTTGGTCCCCAAATTTGTCCGTAATTTAATTCCTAAGAAATGAAATGGGAAATGTTAAGTACTTCTGTTAAATAGAGATTTCTACTTCTAAGTGTATACTGAAAGAACTGAAAGTAGGGATTTGAACACAGGTTAGGAAATCACAAGCATGCCCCTAAGGGTCAGGGAGAAATGCTTAGCCTAAGAGTTGTTTTTTAGCTCAAGAGGAGCAAAACAGTTTCAAGGACTTTTGGTCCACGCACTCTGATTTCAATGTGGCAAGCATCCAGCCTTACTTAAATTAACCCTTACCGAACTTTGGCTCAAGGCAGCGACCTTACAATCTTGGTTTTGAGGGCTCATGTGGGGGAGTCCCTAATGTGTCCCTACTGGTGGCCTTGTTACCACTGGTTAATGATGAAAGACCTGACTTTCCACTCCTCTGAAACTACTCCTGCAAAGAAACAGAGGGCTGCTTCCTTACTGCTGAGTAGGAGTGGAAGTCCAGGCTCCCCATGTGGTCTCTACTAACACCATGCAGGTAGGGGAATCCTCATGAGGATGAAACTCCCAGCTCCCTACTAGGCCTTCTCTACTATCACCTTGGAGGGAGTGTTGGGGCACCTCGTTACAGCCTTATGAGGGTAGAAGTCTAAGCTCCTCACTCGGCTTCTGCTGGAATGGGTGTAGGTGGCACCACAGTTTTTTTCTGTAATGTTTGGCTTGAGTAAAGCAGACATTTTCTAAAAGTGTTCTCTGTCTTATGTGAGATTGAGCCTAAGTATGGGTGTGTGTGTGTGTGTGTGTGTTGCCAGAGCCATAGGCCATGTTAGGCTGGGATCTGCCATCAGTTATTCAGGTTATACCATAATATAATAATCTAAACATTTTTTATTGGGAAGGGCACCTTTTTCTAATTTGTACAAAAGTAGTACTACATGGGCTAGCAGCAGCCCTAAAGTTCTAGGAGCCATATTTGCATTAGATTGCAAGGTAATCCCCCAGTATGTAATAGCCTCGTGAGTTAAAACTTAATTGAACTGGGCATACATAAAGAATATGGCCAACCACATACTTGTAAGCCCAACTTATATTCAAAATTGAGCAACTGCCACAAATAAGAAGAAAAAATAAAAAGCCATGAAAATTTAGTTTCCATCTGAAGAAACTCAGATAT
>NW_017731783.1:341519-342936 GCF_001890085.2 Hipposideros armiger
TTGTGATGGTTTAGAAAATAGAGAGCCAGCATAGATTTATTAACTAGACATTTATAGAACTATCTATATTTTCCTTTTTGAAATGGTTAAGAGAGACATATCAGAGGAATGTGATTTAGGGATAGCATTTAAAATAGTGTATTACAATAGGCTTACAGGAAAAAATTAAAATCTGAGAAATGTGGGTTGGGTAACAAGGGCATATATGTGAAACACCCTTAAAGCAAAGACTGTATTATTAGTAGACTGAGCCATTTCAGAAGTTCACTAATTTTCCTAGTCTTATTCAATAATTTTACAAGTGATTGGTAAGAAAATAGATGGCATACTTATGGGGCAGGTACAAGACGGTTAAGACTACAAATATTAGATAGACCTAGCTTTGAATTCTGAGTTTACAAACTTCCCAGCCTCAGTTTCCTTATCCATAAATAGAAATAATAATGCTTTGTAATTATTGTATTAATCCATAATGTTGGTGTGGTACCTAAATAAAACATTGTAGGTAAAGCACTTAAATGCACAGGACCTTGTAATGCTCACTAGTTTTTTTTTAATTTTGCTTCTGTTATCATATTTGCTGGTGACATATACTGGCATGGGGATGATAAGATTAGCCTTTGGCTTCTGGTTAACAGAAATAAAAGGGCCAAAAATTGGAATGAATTACCATAATTTGATCTGAAGACTTTAAAGTTGTCCAAAGGGGTCTTACCAGATGCTAGCAGTGTGATCATAGGACAAACAATCCAAAACTTTCTCAGGCCACATCCCAGGAGGGTTTTCTGTAGAACAGACAGTTATGGCCGTTCTGTACTCTGTACTTGTCAGCCCACATTTGAAAATCTGAGTTTGTTTTTGGGTGCTCTATTGTCAAAAAGAAAATAACAAATTGCACTGTCTTTAAAGATGAGTTATCAAGGTAATGGACAGCCTGGAAATCTTGTAATAAAAGGACTAGATAAAGGTAGCATGTCACCTGGAGAAGAGAAGGCTTAGCTGGGGCATAATAGCTGTGTTCATAATTGGAGACTATTGCATGGAAGAGATGTCTTTTTATGACCTTTCAGCATGCTAGCAGTGAGTGTACACACAGAGCATTTGATATTAGGGGTTAGAAGAAAACCAACATTAAAAGGATTAAGTGGCATGTTGGTTAAGAGCTGGCTTGGGACGCCAGAGGGCCCCAGTTCGGATCCCACATTTAGGGCCAGTGACACTGCCCTCCACAGCTAAGATGCTGAACAACAGCTCAACCTGGAGCTGGGCTGCCATAAGTCACCGGTGACGGAGTAGGCTGCAGCCCCTACTGCAGTGGGTTGCCATGGGCTGCCGTGTGTGGCCAGCAGCCAGTGTGAGCAGCCAGAAGCGGCCGTGAGCGGCCGTCCAGAAGCCGGCGACTGATCTGCCTCACCTG
>NW_017731783.1:343931-360839 GCF_001890085.2 Hipposideros armiger
AGATTTTCAACTACACAGGAGTTGGTGCCTCTAACCCTTGTATTATTCAAGGATCAACCGTATAGTGTTTTTCCAGGGGGGAGGGGAACACGACGGTTTGTTTTAATTATGTTGGTCCCCAAATTTGTCCGTAATTTAATTCCTAAGAAATGAAATGGGAAATGTTAAGTACTTCTGTTAAATAGAGATTCCTACTTCTAAGTGTATACTGAAAGAACTGAAAGTAGGGATTTGAACAGATATTTGTATACTCATGTTCATAGCAGCATCATTCACAACAGCTAAAAGGTGGAAGCAATCAAGTGTCCATTAATTGATGGTTGGATAAACAAAACATGGTATTTGGATAAACAAAATGTGGTATATGAATAAAATGAAATATTATTTAGTCTTAAAAGAAGGAAATTCTGACACATACTGCAACATAGATGAACCTTGAAGACATTTTGCTAACTGAAATAGCCAAACAAATACTGTACAATTCCACTTATATGAGGTAACTAAAGCTTTCAAATTCAAACAGACAGAAAGTAGAATGATAGTTGCCAGTATCTGGAGGGAGGGCGAAATAAGGAGTTAATGTTTAATGGGTACAGAGTTTCAGTTTGAGATCATGAAAAAGCTGTGTGAATGGATGACGGTGATGGTTACACAAACATGTGGATGTGCTTAGCTGCTGAACAACTGTACCCTTAAAAATTATTGAAATGGTGGATTTTATGTTACGCATATTTTGCCACGATGACAGAAAGAGCAATGCTTATTATGGAATAAACTCTCACAGCTCTATAAGGTGGGTATTGTTATCTCTATTGTAAGGAAAAAGAAGAGGTGGCTTGCCCAGTACCATGGAGCTAGCTAGCCAAGACTCAAAGCCAGGTTCATGGAAGGCAGAGCCAATATCAGCAGAGCAAGCTCCCCTCTGTGAAACAGCTCGTGCTAAAGGCAATCGCCTCCCACAGCAAATCACATTTCTTTCTGAATTATTTTAACTGATTTAGTGATTAATTTGGTCCTAAGCAAATGAAAATGAAGATAATTGCAGGAATCATATTGAGGTAATACATAAGAATTGTTTTTATAAAACCGGTCCCCATGGAGTAGAAGAAAGAGAAAGAGTCCCACCACTCTGTTCAGCTCAGTTCTATGTGTTGATTTGCCTACGTGTATAGGCACGGACCTCCTAAAATAGTAAAAGCAGGCTGTAGCCCAAAAATTCCTGCGGGGTTCTTTGGAAACAATTCTTTAAGTACTAAGTGCTATATCCTCAGACAGCCAACAATAAAACTCTGCTGGGCACAATTAAGTATTAAGAAAGGTTCTTTCCTTACTGCTCCCAAAGACAGAAACACATTCTCCTGGGCCTGACGTAATCAGAATATCATCACCCCCTGCTTTCTGTCACCCAGGAATGGAGGCCAACAGGTCATTCCTCATGAGCCACCTCCAGAGCCACTGTCAGGTCTCAGAGTCTGCCCTACACCACCCTCCACGTCTTCGCATTCCATAGTGCCCTGATTCTCTTCAGATCCTCATGAAGGTCTTACTGGCCTCTTGTCACAATGTTTTAGGGAACTTCAGACTCCACCTCTCTTCCCTTCTCACATTTATTCAGCAAATATTTAAGGAGGCCTAACATATGCCAGCCACTGTGCTGAGCTTTGGGAATACAGTGACGGATTCCGTGTATTCCCATGACCCCAGAGGTGGTCCCTGCCCTCAGGAGCCCGTAGTTTTATGGGGGAGGCTGAACAGCAGGCCATTACAACACACTTCAATAGGCCTCTGACGAGAGCTGACTCGGCCCTGTACACCCCAGCATCCCGGATGTCTGCCTTCCTAGGCACTGCCCTCTGCCTCTAAGCTTCTACTCTCATAGGCCCCTGTTTTTTATTGTTTTAAATCTAATGTTGCAGGTATAGAGAATCTGAGGAGAGAACATTTGAATTCCAAATATCAGACATGATGAATACACATATTTGGCATGCTGGAACAACTGAATTTTATGTTGATAATTTTATGCCTGATGAATTAGTGGGGAAATAGCTGCATCTTCACTTTGGACAAGGCACACTTTATAACTAAAAATATATTATCCCAGCTTCTAGCATATGGCTTTGCACATTGTGGGCCCTGTGGCTCTTTGATAGTCTCCCCGTTTGAATAGTCAGCAATTCCCACCCAAATCTGTCTTTTTCTACAGAATAAAGTTGATGGACCAAACAAAAAAGGTGAAGCATCAAATGAATCGCCATGATTTTCTCTTCAACTCCATTCTACTCCACCCTAAACCCTATTTATTCTTTTTCAATCTGATAACTATTATATTTTCCCTTCTGCTTGCATTGTGTTTAGTTTTCTTTTTATGACTGTTAAGGTGAAAGCTTAGATTACTGACTGGCGATCATTTCTTTTTTTCTAACGTAGTCATTTATACCTATTGATTTCCCTATAACCACTGCTTTAGCTGCATTCCATACATTTTGACATATTGGAGTTTTATCTTCATTTGTTTCAAAATGCTTTCTAATTTCGCTTGTGACTTCTTTTTGACCATAAGTTTTTAGAAATGTGTTTAATTTCCAAATAATTTTGGCTTTTTAACATTTCCTTTTGTTATTGATTTCTAATTCAGTTCTATTGTGATTAGAAAACATACTTTGTGTAATTTCAGTCTTTTAAAATTTATTCAGACTTCTGTGGCCTAATATCTTGTCTATTATAGAGAATGTTTCACATGCACTTGAAAACAATGTGTATTCTGATTTTGTTCAGTAGAGTACTCTATAGATGTTAGGCTTTGTTGGTTGATAGTGTTGTTCAAGTCTTTTATATACTTGCTGATTTTCTGCATAATTGTGTTATCCAATTTTTTAAAGTAGAATACTGAAATTCCCAACCATTATTATTGAATTATTCATTTCTCCCTTTAGTTCTGCTAGTTTGTTGTTTTTGTTTTTAATATATTTTGGGGCTCCGTTGTGAGGTTCATATGTGTTTGTAATTTTTGCACTTTTTTAATGAATTCATTCTTTTATTATTATAAAATATCCCTCATGTCTCCAGTAACATTTTGTTCTCTTTATGTATATTGGATCTGATATTAGTTTAGCCACTCCAGTTCTCTTTTGGTTTGTCATCCTTTCACTTTCAACCTATTTGTGTTTTTTAAACTAAAGTATGTCTCTTCTTGACAGTACATAGTTAGATCCTATTTTTCTATTCAGTCCGACAATCTCTGTCTTTTGATTGGAGTGTTAATTATCCTTAATATAATTATTTATATGGTAGGATTTAGATTTGTCATTTTGCTATTTGTTTTCTATATGTCTTATGTCTCTTGTCCGTCTGTTCCTCCATTATTGTCTTTTTTTGTGTTACATATTTTTTTCTCTAGTGTACCATTTAAATTTCTTTGTTGGCTTTTTTTACTATATACGTTTAAGTTATTTTCTTAGTAGTTACTCTAGGGATTTCAATATGGATCTTAAACTAATTCAGGTGAATATAAATTTAATTTCAATAATGGATAGGATCTTTGCTTCAATATAGCTCCCTTCACTACACCCTCCTTTGTGCTATTATTGTCATACAAATTACATCTTTATAAAGTTTTGAAATTAATTTTTTGCTAAAAATTACACATTTTAGGTATTATATTGTGGCAACTCTTGAATCAGATATCCTCCATTTCTTTTTATTTAAACCTTTATAGTTGAAAACTAAAACACATATACAGAAAATCATACAAAAAATATGACAATGAATTATTGTAAAGCAAATGCCCTTGAAACTGCCACCCAGATCAAGAAGCGGAACTTGGCCAGCTACCCCTCCCTGGTCAATCGCAATTGTCTCCGTCTCCTAAAAGGTAGCCACTATCCTAACTTTTATAATAATGATTCCTTTGTATTTCTTTATGGTTTTATCATCCAAGTGGACCTCTAGACACCACATTTCATGTTTCCTAGTTCTTTAAATCGATATGTATTTTTAGTTTCTTTATCTACAGATATCCCTCCTCCATCTTTTCTTTCCCTTCCACCCAAGTTTCTTTTTGTTGTTGATGTCGTTTGTTTTACTCATCTGCTGCTTATTCTTTGGCAACTTTCCTGGCCTAGTTCTTTGGATTCTGTATTTCCTGCAACATATAACGATTGACTTCTCTGTTTCCCCCCTTTTTTTTTTTTAATTCTTACTTTCATTTTTAAACATGGCTTCCTTCAGTTCACCCTGAGTCACAATAGTTTAGTGATTAGCCAATGACTGGACAGAATATTTCCTTAAGTATCTCTTGTCAATGGCATCTGTGTATGAAGGCACACTTTCAAGCAGTTTACAAATCAGACTTAGTTTTCACTTCTTGCTTATGCAGAGTTTCAAGGTCAGCCAAGGTGAGTGACCAAGGCCCTTTCTTTTCCCAGGTCTTTCCTAGATGTGCAAACAGTTCTGTGCACACACATGAAGCCTTCTAGATCCTCAGCAATATATCAAAACTTTTCAATATCCCCTGTGGCCATTGAGTTCTTCAGGTCTTTCTTTTAAGTTTTGGGTCAGACTCTTGTTGGTTTCTGCTGAAATTACAGGCTAAAGTAGCTGTGAGGTTAATAACTTCAACCAATTGCTACTCTGTCTGTTAACAACCTGGGGATAGGGGTTTTTCCCCATAGAACTGAGCTCTCAGTCAGATCAAATAGTGTCAACACTCCAAGAATAAGGCTTTACAGGGAGCTGTGAGACCAGTAAAAATATTACTATGTACTAAAGATGGTGCTTTCAACAGAGATCCAGGAGGTGCATCCTCTCTGTTGGTTTCAAGGCTGTCATCTGTTCATAGCCACTATGGAACTAGAGAGAAGGGAATGGGGTATCTCCATGTTAAATCACCATAGACCCCACTGTTTTTATCTACATGCAGTAGTGTTTCTTTATTAAATAATTTTCAGTTTCTTCTCTGCCTTTGGTTTCCAGTTATGAAACGGTTGGTTTTAATAGTTTTGCCACTGTTTTTGCAATTGCTTTTGTGTAGATTACACTCATTAAAGTCCTCATTCTGCTTTTCTGGAAGTCCCACTCTATATGTAAAGTGTTTTGCTCTTTTATCTTGAATAATATTTTCCTATCAAACCTTTATGGCCAAAAGAATTGAAGACATATGCCAACACAAAAATGTGTGCATGATTGTTCATAACAATATAATTCATATTAGTCAAAAAGTGGTAACAAGCCAAATGTCCATCAGCTGATGAATGGACAAATAAATTGTGGTAAAAATCTACACAACAGAACATTAGTCAGCCATAAAAAGGAATGAAGTATTTGATACATGCTACAACAGGGATGAATTTTGAAAACATCATGCTAAGCTAGAGAAACCATTTGCAAAAGGCCACAGATTGTATGATTCTGTATATATGAAATGTTCTGAACAGACAAAGGCATAGAGTCAGAAGGCATATTAGTTTCCAGAGGTTAGGGGTGAGGAGAATATGGGAAGAGGATACAGGAATTGGAGGGGGTGGGGTGAGGCTGGATAATGAAAATATTCTAAAATTTGATAGTACTTATGATTGCACAATTCTGTGAATATACTAAAAATCACTGACTTGTATGCTTTAAAGGGGTGAATTTTATGGTATGTGAATTATATCACAACAAAGTTTTTTGAATAAAACACCGATTTTACCTCCTAAGAGCTCAATAATCTAAGGAGTACGCAGACACATCAATACAAAAAACTACAACAATGATGAAAGGGTTTAACAAAGAAATATAAAAGACACTATAGAAGTACAGATGGAGAATTACTTTGTTTAGTCTGGGGAGAACAAAGGAGGTCTTCTGAAGAGAACTGAATTAAATAGATGCTCTAATACCTAGTGGCCTAAATGAGCTGAAGTAAGTTTTGTGGGTAGAAAATGGAGGGAGGAGTGTATTCCAAGCAAGAGAAACCTCATGTGCAAAGATAAAGAAGTGTGAGAACATATGCATGGTATATATGAGGAAGTAGCAAAAGATGGTAACAAAAAAGTAAGTACAGAGATTAGACTCTCTCCTATGGGTAACGAGGATTCAAAACAGGATTTTAAGCAGAGAATGTCCTATCACTAACAGGAGAAGAGAGATGCATTTAAGGATATGAGACTAGTGGCAGGGAGCCTGGTTTAGGAGGGTCAAAATGAAGCCTGAGCCAGAGAAGTAATGGAGCAAGAAGTGTTGAGGAAGATGAGTAGGAAAGTAATTTGAAATGTACACAGGAAGTAAAACTGAGAAAATTAATCATTACCTGGATTTGGACAGTTAAGAAAGGAGACAGGCTAAACACCTAGATTTCTGGTTTGGTTGATAGGGTAAATTTCATTGTCATTCATCTCAATGTGAAACAACAAAAAAAGGAGCAAATCTGAGGGATAAGATAAGGTGTTCATTTAGGGGGTCATGATGATTTTTTGAAACCTGTGGAACATCCAGGTAGAAATGTACAGTAGTTAATTGAAAGTTTAGTTTTGAAGTTTAGGAGAAAGCTATGGGGCTATAGACACATTTGTGAGTTGACAGCATAAGACATTGATAAAAAAATTGTATATAAAGTACACAATGACCAGGTTAATTAAAACATCCATCACTTCACAGTTATCTTTTTGTCTGTGTGGTGACTCTGCATAAGATCTATTCTCAGGCAAATACCATATAATCTCACTTATATGTGGAATCTAAAAAAATAAAAACTGAGGGGTGGCTGATTAGCTCAGTTGGTTAGCGTGCAGTGCTCATAACACTAAGGTTGCCATTTCAATCCCCACATGGGCCACTGAGCTGTGCCCTCCACAACTAGATTAAAACAACTACTTGACTTAAAGCTGATGGATCCTGAAAAAACACACTGTTCCCCAATTTAAAAAATAAAAAATAAATAAATAAATACTGAACTCATAGATAACAGGAAATAGATTGGTGGTTGCCTGAGGTAGGGGTGGGGGTGAGCAAAAGAGGTGAAGGTAGTCAAAAGGTATAAACTTCCAGGTATAAAATAAATAAGGGATGTAATGTGTAGCATAGTGGCTATAGTTAATAATATCACATTGTATATTTGAAAATTACTAAAAGAATAAATCTTAAAAGTTTTTATCACAAGAAAATAATTGCAACTATGTGGGGATGGATGTGGTGAGCATTTCACAATATATACAAATATTGAATCATTATGTTGTACACCTGAAATTAATGTTATGGCAATTATACCTCAATTTTTTAAATTATAAAAAAGATTTTTCTTAGTAAATTTATCTTATGAAGTTACATTTTTAGTAATATATTTAGTGATATATCACAAAGTTAATTGTTTTCTCTATTGGGACTTTGGTTTAAAATTTTGTGGTCCAAGTATTTTTCACTTCTCTGCTTTGGTAACCTTACTCATACACGGGCCAAACTTGTTTGGATAACTGCCTCACAGCCACCTAAGGGCATCTTGTCTGTGGATGCAGTTAAAGGACATGATAACAAATGCAATACAACCAGACCAAAATCTCAGTTCAGTTCTGATAAGCCATAAAAAGATTAACTTTGCATAAGTTATTTAGGGAGAAAAGTGGGAAAAGATGAATGCCATTTGAATAGGCCAATATCAAAAATCATCTAACATGGGAGCTAATATTTCTGAATATGCACACTCCCTTTCCTCTTAGCAAATCAGGTGAACGTAATCAATGCACTATTTTTGGTGTTTTTTTTGTTTTGTTTTGTTTTTTCCTACGCCGTCGCCGGCAACTCATGGAAGCCCAGCTCCAGGTTGAGCTGTTGTTCAGCATCTTAGCTGTGGAGGGCAGTGTCACTGGCCCTCATATGTGGGATCCGAACCGGGGCCCTCTGGCATCCCAAGCCAGTTCTTATCCATCGCCCCACTTGGCCAGCCCTATTTTTGGTGTTTTTTAATGAGTGTTTCCACATCAGGAGCACATAGCTATGGGCTCTGCTCTCTAAGTTGACAAGATAAAAGAATTAATTTCCTTATATTTAGTGTATTAGTAAAGTATGTGTTGTTTTATCAGGAATGACTCACCAAAATAGAACTATCCAATCTTTTCCAAATGATGTTTCACTTTGAAACTTAGGAATTACGCCTTATTTCATAAGGTATTCTGCCTTATTTCACAGTGCTCCTGGTGAATATTTGTTGCAATGATGCCTCATTTCCCCATCTCAGCCAACAGACACTCATTTTTCAAAACACTGGACTTTCACTTCTTTTGAATATATACCACTTATTAAATAGCCACCCCCATTGCTGCCCTGATAGCCATTTGGAGCAGGTCATCATTTATGATAACACTATCACTGCTCTGGGTCAGGTTGCAAAATAGCCCAAGAAACACATTTGTCATCACCTCTCAAGTTCTAAAGGGAAGTGAACTTTAAATAATAATGCTTCTAGTTAGAGCTCTCTTTTCCTAAAGGAGACCATAAAGAGAACATAAATTCTTTAGTTTATTTGTGTTTTTTTAATTGGAATTTTGGCATGGACGTTTACAACGAGCCATTGTGAATCACCATAATAGTACATAACACATGGAAAATATTTGCTTGACCTGGCAGAGATACTTCCATGTTTGGCAGCTGTTTGAAGGCACCATAGGAAACATTTCCAGAACAATCAGTTTCTCTTTTGTAATAGTAAAATACATAAGAGGTTTATTTTTTATGTTAAATTCTCGATCTGTTTTAATTTGGCCCCTTCTTCGGTGCAATTGCAAAAAGTGGCTGCTAATCTAATTCTCAGGTTTTAGTATTATTGAGTCTATCTTTTTTGGCTATTATATTTAAGTAATTCGTTACAAACTTCAAGAAGGAGCGCAATGTTATACATTGACAAAAGGATGTTTGGGATGTGGAGAGTATCTTTACCATCTGAGGACATGGACATGGATGTGCATGAATCTGATTTGCAAATGGTATCTTATTTTTTATCAATATTTCTCAATTACTAGTGAGACTGAACATCTTTTCATATGCATGGTGGCATATAAATTTACATTGCTGTGAATTTATGTGTCTATTTTCCTTGGCCCATTTTTATTGACTTGGTTGCATTTTTTTTCAACTCATTTTTAAGTCCACTTTGAATATTATGGATGTGAACCCTTTTTGTTATGTTGTGTAATGTTGCAAATATGTTCCCTTCTTCATGACTATTTTTCTTAACTTTGTTTACAGTGTCTTTTGTTGAATAAAATTTTTTAATTTTTATGCAACTCTACTTGTCAATTTTTTTTTAATGACTTTTAGGTTCATTTCTTTCTCCACCATTTTCCTTTGCATTTTTTGGTCCTTTTTTGTTGCCTTCCATATGGTTTTATAGTTTTTTGGGTTTTGGTTTTTTTTTTTCTTTTTTCATAAAATTCTGGTAAATTTAGGTTTTAATTTTTAGGTATAGAAATTAAGATTATAAAATATAGTCTTCTATATCATATTAGACATCTTTAAATTGTAAATATTTTTTATTTTTAATCTACATGAAAAGTAGGAATCCATTTTTCTCCAAATCGATGAACCTTATCTAACACCATTATCAAATAATTGATCACTTATTTGCTTATTTGAACTGCCATCTTTGCAATACACTAAATTCAAATACACACCCAGTTCTATTGGGTCTTCGAAAAAGTCATGACGTATTTTGGCTGTTTTTCAAAGGTCATTTATTTATATAAAGAACAAAGATCAATTAATGATATATTGCCCATTTTGTTCGATAACCTTTTGCCATCTTTCAGTGAGCTTCATAATTCCTCGTTCATAGAAGGACCTGTCTTTGTTTGCAAAAAACTGAACAAGGTGCTGACTTACATTCTCATCTGAATTCAACGTTATACCACGCAAGGAGTTTTGAAGAGAGCAAAACAAGTGGAAGTCTGAGGGCGCAAGGTCAGGCGAGTATGGTGGGTGTGACAACACATCCCATCCAAGCTCCAATAATTTTGACAGGCGATCAAACTTGTGTGTGGTCTCACGTTGTCACAATGGAACACAACTCCTTTACAATTAACAAGCTCTGGACATTTCTGGATGATGGATTCATTCAAACTGTCCGATTGCTGACAGTACACATTCCAATTGATTGTTTGGTTCCTTGGTAGGAGCTGGAAAAACACGACACCTTTAAAATCCCACCACACTGAGAGCATAACCTTCCTCTGATGAATGTCTGCTTTTGATGTCATTTAAGGCAAATCATCACATTGGGACCAAGACTGTTTGGACATCACATTGTTGTAAACAATCCACTTCTCATCACCAGTTATCAGTCACTTCGAAAAAGGACCGTTTTTCTCATGTTTAATGAGCACATCACAGATGAACTTCTTTGAGTTCATGCAGAACCCAAATAGCGACCTTGCTTATGTATTCCAGCTTCTTCATGTGGTCGTGAATGCTTGAATGATGGATGTTCAATGTTTCTGGAATCTCTCGTGTCGTGTAACGTGGGTTTGACTCGATCAATCCCTTTATTATGTTGTCATCAACCTCGATGGGCCTCTCTGATGAGAGAGGAGCATCGTTGAGATCAAAATCACCAGCACAGAATTTCGTGACCCATCGTTGACACTGACATTCTTTTAGAGCATTGTCACCATAAACTTTATGCAACTTTTCACAAGCTTGACGCGCGTTCTTCCCTTTATGGAAGTAGAACAGTAAAATATGGCAAAAATGCACAGTTTGGTCTTCCATCTTCAACTTGTTGTAAAATCTCGAAAACTCAACCAAATCCTTCATTTTTTTTTAGAACGAAGCTAGAACTGTCAGCTGTCAAATGACACAGCAATAACATAGACGCCAATAACTAGTACTCCCAAAAGTGAACTAGTGTCATCTGTTGCAAACATGTGTCATGACTTTTCTGAAGACCCAATATTTCTGGAGGCCTTATCTTATTTCACTGATTTGCCTATTCCCTCACTAACACCACAGTTTTCATCATTATAGCTATAAAGTACATTTGAGATCTGACAGGACATTTCTCTTTGTTTTTTATTTAGTTTTATGTTCTGGCTGTTCTTAAAGCCCCTCCTCTTACTCATCTTCCATATTTAATTTTCATGTGGAATCTCAAATCTATTGCTCCAAGTTCCAGTGATACTTAACTCAGTCCTATCACTTGTTGTTGAAATAATTGCAATATTGCAACTACCTTGGCTGGTTTTCCTTCTCTACTTTTTCACACTATAATCTACTCTCTAAACTCCCTTTATAAAGAAATCTGATTAATTTGAGGCCTCATATAATTTTATAACAACATTATTGAGATATATTGAACATACCATACAATTTACTCATTTAAAATGTTCATTCAATTGTTTTTAGTATATTCACAGAGTTGTACAGTCATCATCACATCAATTTTACAACATTTTTATTACCTCAGAGAGAAACTCCATACATTTTAGATATCACCCCCTAATCCTGACATCTTCCTCCTCTTTTACTGCTGTGCCCCAGCTCTAGGAAGCTACTAACCTATTTTCTGTCTTTATAGATTTGCATATTCTGGACATTTCACATAAGTGGAATCATATAACCTATGGTCTTTTGTGAATGACTAACTTAGTATGATGTTTTCAAAGGTCATCCATGTTGTAGCATGTATGAGTACTTCATTTTTTTACAATCAAATAATACATTTTACCTATCTATGCATCCATTGATAGACATTTGGGTTGTTTCCACCTTTTGGCTTTTATGAATAATGCTGCTACGAACCTCATATAAACTTTATGAGTTTGTTAGAATCCAATGAAAAATTCTGTGGGAACTTTTATTACAGTTGCATTAAATGTATAGGTTAATTTAGGGAAATTTTAATTTTTCTTACACTATTGAGTATTTCCATCCAAGAAAATTGTTTTCCTTTATAATTATTTAGGCCTTGTATATTGTCTGCCATAAAATTTTAGTTTTCTTCATAAAATTCTGGTACATTTCTTTTGTAATTTCTTTTACTTTATAATGTTTTACCATTTTGAATGGGATTATTAAATTAAAATTTCTATTTGGTAATGGCACAGAAAAGAAATGGGCACAAAGGAAAAACTTACAAATTATATAGGACAGAATTCTCTGGCATGGCAGTCACGGCTATTATCTTCCATCCCAGGATGCCTTGGAAAATGTGAATGGGGAAATTATTTCATGGTCTAAGAGAATTTTAATTGCTCTCTAATCTCATCAGGGCTTGATTATTTTTTGTCAAAAGTTTTCTTCTGAGACACCGTGGGAGAGTTTAGCAATCATAGGAAGGCATTTATTGATGTTATTTGCCACAGAATTTAGGGTGCCACATCAATGATAGTGCTGCCACATTTTATTACTGCCTACATTTTAGAATGTGACTAAATGCACCCTTTCCTTTGTTCTCTTCCAGGATTTCCAATGAACACTCCCCCAAACTCCAGATCCGGAGTCATAGTTACCTGAGGGCCGTAAGCGAAGTCTCCATCAACAGAAGCCTGGACAGCCTTGACCCTGCAGGACTGCTCACATCACCAAAGTTCCGATCCAGGAATGAAAGCTACATGCGAGCCATGAGCACCATCAGCCAGGTGAGCATTGTAGCTGCAAGTCATGAATTGCACAGGGGGTAGTGGGCACTGAGAGGGCATGAAGTGAAAAGGTTGTCACACCCCAGGAGACCACTGCTGGATCTGGTAGGAAGTCCAGTCTAAATGCTACTTGCATTCAGCCCCAGCAAGCATCTGATATCAGCCGTCTACCAACAGGGGAGGGGTCCTCTGAAGGTAGATAAAGCACCTCAGGGGAGTCCTTGGAAATTCATTAGCAACCAAATAGCACCAGCAAATTTGCCAATAAGAAGTTAATGGATGAGGCTTAAATCATAAAAATGCTTAAAGGATAGAAGGACAAGGAGACATCACTGGCAAAACCAAAGCAGTGTCTCATCATAAAAGAATAAGTATTAACCAAGTCACCAAAACAGGAACCCAGGCATAGGAAACAAGATACGATCCGTTTACCTCAACTGGGTCCTAGGCGAATATGGTTTCTTAATAATGAGACAGAAGCCCACTTCTAAGAACTGGTATGCAGGATGAAGACTCAATAAAGGTGACTTATTCAGCTGAAGTTTTCCCAGTGTCTCCCATCAAATGTCTCACAGAGTGTGGGAGAGGGGTGTGCTGCCTAAGTTCAGAGGCAGAGAGAACCTGGGACTCTTGAAGGGCCTGACCTTCCAGTTTTCAGGGGCTCCCAGAGAAGCAGAAAGTGTCTCAGAGGCTTCCTCTGGGTGAACAAAAAAAAAGGTATGATTTTTTAATGATGTTTAGGAACTCTATATCACAATTTAAAAAATAAGGACTATACTATTAATTCAGTTAATCTTCATTGAGCAAAACACTGGACCAGAGTATGCAAGTTATTCAGTAATGAATAATACATTACCCTGCTCCCCCCACCAAAAAAAAAAAAAAAGCTTATAGTCTAATGAAGAGCATACAAAAAACCATAAAAGCGCTGTGGTGAGCATTATTTACTTGAATACCACAAAAACACTCTGAGGTAGGTAGGGCAAGAATTAACCGTAAAATCCACCTTGACTGGGTCAGACACTGGGCCCACTGCTTTATATGTTTAAAATATTAGTCCTTATAAACACTCTGTAAGATATGTAAGTAACAAGATATTAAATGAGAAATTATGGTCATAAAATTGTCAACAAGATCCTGAAGCAAAGGAAAAAAAAAGATATTAAGTATCCAGATTCTGAAGAGAGAGTTTCTAGGCATGGGATCTAGGAATATGCATTCTAACAAATATTCCAAGGGATTCTAATAAAGTAGTATTTGAGCTTAACTTTTGAAAATGCTAGCCTAAAACATATACAAGAACTAGCAAATGCTCTAGTTTGGTTGGCACTTAGAATGCTTGTACAGGCAGCAATGGTCAATCTATTCTGAATTTTGTTCTAGGGATGTTTTTATACAATTGGTCTTACATACCAAGCCCAGGGGACTGGATTTAATCATTAGGAAAGGGATTGATTAAAGATTAATTAAAATTTCAGTTTTTAAGCAGGCAAGAGATATGATCAGAATTTTGATATAGAATAATTAATCTGGCAGAAGAATAGAGGAAAGATTGGAGATGATGAGAGGCTAGAGGCAGAGAAGCCTGTTTGGAAGACACTGTGATCATCAAGGTGAGTTAATGCTACTGGTGGTGCTGTAGTTGATGGTGGTGATGGAGATGGTGGTGATGGTGGTATAGTGTGGTGATAGTACAGTGTAGTGGTGCTATAGATGAAACAAATAATGCATTTGAAGAAAAAATGATGAAATCGTAGGCTAAGCACTTGAAGCATCTCTGATCTGTGAAAGTGAAACCCTGAAATAGGACCACTGCTCTCACTGTGTCCGTACCATCAAAATAGAGCTCCCTGCTCTACATGGATTCTTGAAGAGCAAAGTTGGAGACCACAGTGAGGTTCTAGGAGCAGGGCAGGGTAGGAGTCAGGGAAAGCTGGCATATGGAATTTCAACATTTGCTTATTCTACACTTCCTTACTTTAAAGATATTTCCAAAAGCATGCATACCTCTTTGTGCTAGCTAATGCTATCCAGTGATAGTCACAAACCAACTCTCAGGGAAATAGTTGGTGCCTCATTTGGTGAAATTTGGTCTTGTTTTGTACTTACTTTTTTCACAATAAACACTATAATATTTAAAACTTTTTAAAGCTTGCCTTTATTTTGGACAACTTCATGGTCACATATCTTCTGGAACTGGAAAATCGTCTCTAAGTCTAGCTGTCATACAAGCAGAATACATCAGGGAGGTTAAAATTTTTTGTTGGAAAATGTTTATACACATTCACCTGAACATTTTTTTGTTTTTAACTGAGTCATCCTGCCACCTGTTGGCAGCTCAGCAGCTGCTCAGCTCGGGCTGGGACTTGAACTGCTGTTGCTCAGAGCTTAAACTCTTGAGCGAGCTCTTAACCAACTGAGCCACTCGGCCAGCCCTATACATATTCATTGCTTTTATAACTTGACATGTTTAAAACAGGAGACCATGTCATTTCCCCCATCAAAACATTGTGCCCATGCAGCTGCCTGCTTTTAGTCCCTGTGTCACAGATATTACTTTCCTCGAGACAAGATATAGCCTTTCCTAATAATATCACTTCCTAATGACAGCTTATTAAGATAGCAACAAATCACTGAAGAAGCAAATGCGGGCCTTGATACTATGGCGGGTCAAGCTCTGCAATGCAATGGCATAATCTTTTTTTTTTTTTTTATTGGGGAATTCGGGGGAGGGTAACAGCATTGGGGAATCGGGGAAGGGGAACAGACAGGTAGACAAATTGCTGTTTTGTTCTTCAGTCTAGTTGTGGAGGATGTCGCTTCACTGGTCCATGTTGGTATTATCATTGTGCTTTTCCCGGGTGAGGCAATCGGTTGCCGGTCATTGGTCGGCCGCTCACAGCGGCTCCCAATAGCTCACACCGGCTAACAGAATGGCATAATCATTATGCTTTAAGTAAAATACAGAAAAAATAGCCATCCTAAATGGATCCTTGATGATACATCACTTTTCTAGTTCTATATTCAGTTTTCAGGTAACACAGTATCTTTAAGGATAATTTCAAACTTTCAGTTGCAGAACCAACATTGTCATTATTCAAAAAAACAATAGTTTCTTCTTCAAAGCAATACTACTATACACTTCAACACTTTTCAAAAAGTGGTTGGTTTTTGTGATGTTGGTGATATTATCTTACAGATACTAGTAGTAGTTTAATAGTAGAGAATTTAAGTGCATTATATCCTACTCCCTTTTAAAACCTGACACATTATTACTTATCAAAGTCTCTTAGAAAGATCAAAGTAAAATATTGTAAGCTAAGAAACTGGTCTGGACTAACTAAATTCTTTGTTTCTTTCTGCCATTCATACCTCACAGAAAAAAAAAATCCCTAAAAATAGACTGTGCTTGGGTGATAGAGAAAAATTGAACATCTTTTTTTATGGCTATTCTTTTTCTATGTTTTTCTTACATACATATCTAATAAGAATGAGGGCTTTTATTTATTTATTTTTAAATTAGTTTCAGGTGTACAACACAGTGCAATAGTTATACTTTTTACCCCTCAAAGTGAAACCCCCTTCCCCAATCTGCTGTCCCACTCCCCCCTGCAATATCATACATATCTATTGCAATTCATTGACTCCACTCCCACACTGTACTCCACGTCCCGTGACTATACATATATATTCAATTATAGTTGACATACAATATTATACAACATCAGCTTCAGGTGTACAGTGCAGTGGTCAAGCCTTTACCCCATCCATGGAATGGTCTCCCTAACAAGACAGGTGACCATCTGACACCCTACAAAATATTTACAACATTATAAATTATATTCCCCAAACTTTCATATCCCTGTGGCAACATTGTAATTACCTATTTATGCTGTCTAATCCCTTTCCCTTCTCCTTCATCCCCACCCTCCTCCCAACTAGCAACCATCAGTTGTTCCTCTATATTTCTGAGACTATTTCTGTTTACTTTGCTCATTCATTCAGTTTCTTAGATTCCACATATAAGTGATATCATACGGTATTTGTGCTTCTCTGACTGACTTATTTCATTTAACATAATGTTCTCTAGGTCCATCCATTTTGTTGCAAATGGTATGATTTCCTTCTTTTTTATAGCCGAGTAATACTCCATTGTATAAATGTACCACAGTTTCTTAAATCCAGTCATCTACCAATGGGCATTTTGGTTGATTCCAAGTCTTGGCTCCTGTGAATAGCGCTGCAATAAACATAGGGATGTATATATATATATATATATATATATATATATATATATATATATATATAT
>NW_017731783.1:361058-401555 GCF_001890085.2 Hipposideros armiger
TATCTCATTGTGGTTTTTATTTGCATTTCTCTAATGATTAGTGAGGTTGAACATGTTTTCATATGCCTGTTGGCCATCTGTAGGTCCTCTTTAGAGAAATGCCTCTTCATATCCTCTGCCCATTTTTTAATTGGGTTGTTTGTTTTTCTGGTGTTGAGTTGCATGTGTTTTATAAATTTTGGATATTAACCCTGTATCAGATATATCTTTGGCAAATATCTTCTCCCATTCAGAAGGCTGCCTTTTTGTTTTATTGATGATTTCCTTTGCTGTGAAAAAACTTTTAAGTTAGATGTAATCCCATATGTTTATTTTTTCTTTTATTTCCTTTGCCTGAGGGGATATGTCAGTAAAAATATTATTGAGGGTAATGTCTGCAGATTTACTCCCTATGTTTGCTTCTAGGAGTTTTATGGTTTCAGGTCTTACATTTAAGTCTTTAATGCATTTTGAATTTGTTCTCATATATGATGTAAGTATGTAGTCCATTTTCATTTTTTTGCATGTGTCAAATTTTCCTAGCACCATTTATTAAATAAACTATCTTTACTCCCATGTAAATTCTTGCTTCCATTGTCATAAATTAATGACCATATATGGATTGATTTATTTCTGGGCTCTCTAGTCTGTTCCATTGATCTATGTGTCTGTTTTTATGGCAGTACCATGTTGTTTTGATTACTGTAGCCTTGTAGTATGATTTGATGTTGGGTAGTGTGAAGGCTCCAACTTTGTTCTTATTTCTCAAGATTGCTATGGCTATTCGGGATCTTTCATGGTTCCATATAAATTTTAGGATTCTATGTTCTATTTATGAGAAAAATATCCTTGGTAGATTGATAGGAATTGCATTGAATCTATATATTGCCTTAGGTAGTATTGACATTTTAACTATATTAATTCTTCCTATCCATGAACATGGTATGTATTCCCATTTATTTGTATCTTCTTTGATTTCTCTCTTCAGTGTCTTATAATTTTCTTAGTACAGGTCTTTTACTTCTTTGGTTAAATTTATTCCTAGATATTTTATTGTTTTTGAAGTAATTGTAAATGAGATTGATTTCCTGATTTCTTCTTCTAATTGTTTATTATTGGTGTATACAAATGCAACTGATTTCTGAATATTAATTTTGCTTCCTGTTACTTTACTAAATTCATTTATCAGTTCTAACAGTTTTTTGGTGGAGTCTTTGGGGTTCTCTATATATAGTATCATGTCGTCTGCATATAATGACAATTTTATTCCTCCTTTCCAATTTGGATGCCTTTTATTTCTTTTTCTTGTCTGATGGCTGTGGCTAGAACTTCCAGGACTATGTTGAATGAAAGTGGAGAAAGTGGACAACCTTGTCTTGTTCCTGATGTAAAGGGGAATGATTTTAGCTTTTCCCCATTGAGTATGATGTTTGCTGTGGGCTTATCTTATATGGCCTTTGTTATGCTGAGATAGGATCCCTCTAGTCCCACTTTGCTAAGAGTTTTTATCATAAATGGCTTCTGGATTTTGTCAAATGCTTTTTCTGCATCTATTGAAAAGATCATATGATTTTCATTTTTCATTTTGTTAATGTGATATATTATGTTAATAGATTTGCAGATGTTGAACCAACCTTGCATACCAGGAATGAATCCCACTTGATTGTGGTGTATGATCTTTTTAATGTAATGCTGAATTCAGCTTGCTAGTATTTTGTTGAAGATTTTTGCATCCATGTCCATTAGGGATATCAGCCTGTATTTTTCTTTTTTTGTAATATCTTTGTCTGATTTTGGGATCAGAGTAATAGTGGTCTCATAAAATGTGCTTGGGAGCTTTCCCTCCTTCTGTACTTTTTGGAATAGTTTTAGGAGAATAGGTATTAATTATTTTTTGAATGTTTTGTAAAATGCACCTGTGAAGCCATCTGGTCCAGGACTTCTGTTTGTTGAAAGTTTGTTGATTACTAATTCAATTTCTTTGGTAGCAATCAGTCTGTTCAGAGTTTCTGTTTCTTCTTGGTTCAGACTTGGTAGATTGTATGCTTCTAGGAATTTATCCATTTCTTTCAAGTTGTCAAATTTGTTGGCATATAGTTGCTTGTAGTATTGGGGGTTTTTTGGTTTTTTTTAAAGATTTTATTGGGGAATTGGGAGAGGGGAACAGTGTTGGGGAATCGGGGGAAGGGGAACAAACAAGTTGCTGTCCTTGTGTTCTTCAGTCTAGTTGTGGAGGACGTCGTTTCACTGGCCCATGTTGGTATTATCATTGCGCTCTTCCCGGGTGAGGCCGATGGGTCGCCAGCCTCTGGGTGGCCGTAGTATTGTTTTAAAATTTTCTGTATTTTTGTGGTATCTGTTGTCACTTCACCTCTTTCATTTCTGATTTTATTAATTTGGGTCCTCTCTCTCTCTTTTTCTTGGTGAGTCTGGCTAAGGGTTTGTCAATTTTGTTTATCTTTTCAAAAAACCAGCTCTGGTTTCATTGATCTTTTGTATTTTTTTTTGGTCTCTATTTCATTTATTTCTGCTTTGGTCTTTATTATTTCCTTCCTTGTACTCCCTTTGGGCTTGTTTTGCTGTTCTTTTTCCAGTTTTCTTAGGTATAAAGATAGTCTGTTGATTTGAGACTGTTTTTTGTTTTTTATTAGATAGGCCTGCATTGCTATGAATTTCCCTCTTAAGATGCTTTCACTGCATCCCATAGATTTTGGATCATTGTGTTTTTATTTTCATTTGTCTCGAGGTGTCTTTTGATTTTTTTTCCTTGATCTCATTTTTGACCCACTCACTATTTAGTAGTATGTTATTCAGGCTCCATGTATTTGTGTGCTTTCTGGATTTCTTCTTATAATTGATTTCTAGTTTCATAGCATTGTGACTGGAGAAGACACTTGATATGATTTTAATTTTCTTAAATTTATTGAGACTTGTTTTGTGTCCTAATATGTGGTCCATCTTGGAAAATGTTCTATGTGCACTTGAGAAGAATGTATATCCTGCTGCTTTGGGGTGAAATGCTCTAAAAATATTTATTAAATCTAGCTGGTCTAAAGTGTCATTTAAGACCACAGTTTCCGTATTGATTTTCTGTCTGGAGGATCTGTCCATTGGTTACAATGGGGTGTTGAAGTCCCCTACTATGATAGTGTTACTGTTGATCTCTGTCTTTATGTCTGTCAGTATCTGTTTTATACATTTTGGAGCTCCTATGTTGGGTGCATAGATGTTTACTAGGGTTATGTCCTAGAATGAGGACTTTTAAAAGTAAGGCTTGAGAAAAAACATTTTAGAAAGTCACATATTTTTTTAAATATTTGGTAAAATAACTATCATTTCCAAATTACCTTAATTTATGTATTAATTTATTTTATGTTCAAATATTAAATATTTTTATCTGGAATGGCAAACTAGAAAGCCACAGACATATTTTGTCTGACAACATGTTGAATGTTGACATCATTTTAAAATTAAGTGTGATTAGACAGTTATTGTGCTTAGTGATAATACCTCAATTTAGCTGTGCCTTTTGACCTACACCATTCTTTTATTTTATGATTCAAACTTACATAAGAGTTGCATGTAAAATACAAAGAATTCCTGTACATCTTTGACCCAGACTCATATTCACAGATTTTTAAGACTTTGACTCATTTGCTTCCCCCAATACCCCAACAATTAGTTGCAAATATCATGTCCCTTTACCCCTAAAAACACCTCCAAATAATGCTTAAAAAACAAGGATATAGATAATATATGTAATTTTTAATATGAATATATGTAATTATTAGCCTTGAAAATGTGCAGGGATTCTATCAGATTAGGTTAAAGTATGTGAAAACACCATTTTAAACTACAAAGAATTATTATTGAGAAACCCATTTCTCTTTTCTACTTGATATGCCTTAAGGAAATTAGTCACTTTTATCTGAAGTTTAAAGAACTGAGCCACTATCAGAATGCACCTCCAGATAACACTAAATGAGGGGACAGTCAAAAATTGTAATAATTTTCAGTTTTCAGTATGTGTTCTTAGCTTAATTGTGGGATAATTTGTTAAATTCTCAATTACTCATGAATTTGATGTTAGGGAAATTAGACATATGAAGTTCTGAAAGGTAACAAAAAATTGAAGAATGCTCCCACTTCTCTACAAATTGAGAAATTGGAGTACCTGATTAGCTTGCTTATTATTTATTTATTTATTTATTTATTTATTTATTTATTTATTTAGGTGGTGCTGAAACCCAATGTAAGTTATATACAGGGAGATGTAAATAAATAAAAACTGATTCCTCAAAAAAGAAGAGTCCTCACTTGGAAGATTTTTAAAATGCGTTTATTAACAATTTGTGGGCTATATCAGCTTTTTAAAAAGAAGAGTGAAACCTTTAGATAGTATATAGATAGTTGAAAATCTTGATAGGGCTTTTCAGGATTTTGAGATATCTAGGTTTGGTCTGCTTTTGTGCAGAAAATGAGTATCTTGCCAGAAAATATAAGGCCTGTTTTTATACTCTGCACTAAATTAAGCTTCGGTCAACAAAAATTATTTGATAAACTAGTTATTTCCAAAGGCACAATAAAAATACTAGCTTCTAAAATTGTGCTAAAAACGGTTCCATTGAAATACACGAACTCTGACCATGGTCCAATAAAATTTTTCCCTAGGTTTGTGTTTATAAATCAGGAGAATTAGCACCTGGGCATGCATCGGAATAAGATTTCCCAAACCCCACACTTCTTGCATACTAAAAACAAAGCTCTTTTTCTTTAGATCTTAATCGACTGGGAGTATAAACTAGATGTCATTCAATTACAGTCTGTAACGTAGAGGAAAGAAAAGGCATTGGAGTTTAATGTCATCTAATGCTGCTTTCTTCTGTGGGGTTGAGGTTTGGAGATGCTTGAAAGGAATATGCTTCTCCACCGGGAGGAGGCGCGCGGTGTGACAGCACCCTGCCTCTGTCTGTCCGCAGGTGAGTGAGATGGAAGTGAACGGGCAATTCGAGTCTGTGTGCGAATCGGTGTTCAGCGAACTGGAGTCGCAGGCGGTGGAAGCCCTGGATCTGCCCATGCCGGGCTGCTTCCGCATGCGGAGCCACAGCTACGTGAGGGCCATCGAGAAGGGCTGCTCCCAGGACGACGACTGCGTGTCCCTGAGGTCCTCCTCCCCTCCGCGCACCACCACCACCACCGTGAGGACCATTCAGAGCAGCACCGGTGAGTGAGCAGAGAGGCTGTCCCCCAGGTCCTCCGTGATGCCGTGCCACCGGAAGCCTGGCCTCTGCGCCCGGGCTGCAGCCCTACTGTGCTGTAAGACTACGTTGTGCCCTTGCTATAATCACACGTAGTCACCAGTAACAAAATAGCACCCACGCCCTACAAAGCAATGGCTTTGCTTCCCTGCCTGCTTCTTTCCCCAGCCTCGGGCCACATTGATATATCCCCTTATCTCTCCATCACCATCTCTGGTTTCAACAGAGGAAATTGCAACTACAGGACCAGGAGGGACAGCACAGGAGATAGGTCTTTCCAAGATCCCCACACAGCATCCTAGGAGCCAGCAAAGTCATCCCAACCAACTCCTACTCTCCATAGTCAGGCTTTGCCCTTTAGGGGTGTGACCCCCTAAATGAATCACACACTCTGTTGAGCATCACAGAGGTGGGATGCTTTTTTAATTCCAACATATCCACAAAATGACTATCACAAAAGACCTGAAATATCACTGTGAGAAAACAAGAAGGAAGAAATAGATGATCCAGTAAAGTGATTGGACATTTAATGAGCTTTCTTTCATTATAATGAAAAGGAAATTTACTTATTTTAAAGCCTTCTGTCATATGTAGGGAGCACCTCCTTTTCCCTGTAAACTGAATTTAGTTTTATGCCATTAAACTGTATTTTTGTCAGTAGATTTTGGCAGAGAAGCATAGGAGAGCTTAAATGGTTTCCATGGCACTGGAACCGGCATAGGAAGGTAGCCATGAGTTACGTACAACAATGTGTGTGTGTATATATATATCTTGTAAAAAAACATTAGAGGTTAAACATCAGGAGTTCGTTCTTGACCAATGCAAATGGAGATGTCAGGATTAGGGAAAGAGATGCTCTAGACGTGGCACTGTCTCTACAGGGAGCTCAGCAACCCTACCCTGGCTAGCTATCTCCAAGCAGAGATAGTGGATGTGCATTCTTGCTCACTAGGAAATTCTATAAGAGCCACAGGTGGGATTAATACATTAAATCAGACTGATATATGAAATGAAAAAAAATATTTTTTAAAAACATCATCCATGGGCATATTTATGTATGTGTTTACATTCATGCCGTCAGTGTAGTTCGAAGGTCTGCCCTGTGCCTGTAGCGTATCACTGTGTCTTTAGGTGTTTTCCCATTTTCATCACCCCTACCCCACACACAAGACTTTCCCAATGTCTGTTCCATTCCTCACTATAACAATCTCATCGCCTGCCAGCTGCTGTTCTGTACTGAAATCACTCCTTAAATACACAAAATGCAGATCCTTGCCCAGAAGTACCAAGGGAAGGAAAAGGCACTGGCTTGCTCCCCCCCGTCTCAGCGTGCAGTGTTATGATCAAGTGGCAAGAGACTCCAGAATGGCTCCCCCCCCTCACTTTTCAGAGGATTTTGTGGGTTTTTTATTTGAGAGACAATGTACTTCTACTTCCTACAAAAATTCTTGTCCCCTGTCCTTCACTCCAAACACCTGCATCCCTGGAGGTTCCCAGAGTTGAAACAACAGTGTTGCCAGATAAAATCCAGGTTGCCACTTAAACTTGAATTTCTGATCAAGTTAATAATATTGTAGTTTAAGTATATTCCAAATATTGCATGGGACATACTTTTATACTACAAAATTATTTGTGGTGTTTGTAGTACTTGCTAAACCTGACAAACCTATCAGAGGAGATGAGGGGCCTGGGAGGGTAAACTGTGTTGTTCCACTTAGAATCTAAATTAAATCAGAGGGCCTTTAGCTGGAGGCCCTCTGAAACACCATGGAGGTGGTTGTATCTGCTCTTCTTAGGCTCTGTGTGTCTCATCCTAAGTACTGGTCCATGTCCACCTGCAGCTTCTTGAGTGGGAAGGTGGCAGGCTTGGCTGCAGCTGCAGGGGCGTGAGAGGCAGGAAGATGTGACTTGCCCTTGGAGTGGTGAAGCCAAAAATATCAGATTCATGCACAGTGCTTACCTTTATATCAAACTAAACCTTAAGATATATCATCTTTACATTCATGGAAAAGTAAACAATTTAAGGAGTTATAAACCATTCCAATAGATTGTAAATAAGCCCATCAGATATTTAGAAGTATAACCTTAAGAATGCTAACATCACCTTTCACAGTTTTTCTATGCTATAGAATTTGTCCTTTTTTAAAAAGCCATTATTTTATGATATATAAGGTCTGTGTCCTTCGTTCTACCCTCCATTACTCCTGCTTTTCTCTCTCTCTCTCCCTCTCTCTCTCTCTCTCTCTCTCTCTCTCTCTCTCTTTCTCTCTCTCTCTCTCTCACACACACACACACACACACTCTCTCTCTCTCTCACATTTTCCTTTTCCTTTTCTCTCTCACACAATCTCAGTACTATTATATTAATTTTCTTCTACTGGTTTCCTTCTGATATTCAATCAAATACAAGCTCCTGCAGAAAACACAGAAAATCTACTTTCTTACAGGACTTACTAATTTTTGAAAGAATGCACTCACCTGTGGAAATCAGTAAATTACTTTGCTCTAATTTAACCATTTCCCCCACCTACACAGGTCAAATTTACATCTGCATTTGTATGCTATAACATAGATTTTTTCCTTTTGCTTCTCTTCTTTTGCTCATTATTCTTGGATACTCACAACACAATCCATTTTCCTAAACTTTCCTTTTCCTGAAAAAAATTCTTCATTTTTTCCAATGCAGTTATTAGCTCCCCCCTTGCCAAACAACCCACATTCTAAGTCTTTGCTTTTTGTGTCAGCTTATTTTATTTGTTCAGATTTTCCACAGAATATACTATTAAGCTTTTCTCTTCCAGCCTTGTCCATTCTTCATATTAGCAAAATGAGACCACAGACAAAAGTCCACAAAAAGTGTCTGATGCCATGTGGGACTGTGTTCTAAGTGGCCCTAATTATCCCCTAGCAGGCACCATGAGTGAGGATTAACAGAGACTTTTCTCAACAAATCAGGGCAAATTGGGGACTGAGTTTAAGATTGAAGCATAGTTATGCTTCTTTTGATTTATTAACTTTTGGTTTATATAACTATGATAGAATATGGTATTCTTTCAGCCTATAATCTGCTTCAAGCACCCAGCTACCTCTCCATCTAATAGACTGAACATTTTCTATAAACCATGGCACTTGCGATTACTAGGTTAGGATTAGAGCTACTGTAGGAAAGTAAAATGCAAAAGTGGGCAATTATCCTCACGACTGTGGGACAACAGGCATCCTTACTCAGTTCTCTGAATATTTTAGGTAAAAGCAGAACTTGGTGCCGGAAATATACACAAACCTCCATTTCAGAGTATTGGGTTAAACCTGTCTCATATGGAAGATACAATTTGCATGTGTATGTGATTAAGGATGAGTTTTCATTTTACTTCCCATCTTGAGCGTTTTCTAGGATCTGTCGAAAGCATTACCCATTGTAGCTGGACAGACTTGTATCTGCTGATATGAATAGCCTGAGTAAGTAAAAACATTGTATAATAATCCTCAGTGGATACACTCATACAGATACACAGGTGGTGAGAAAGGACACAAACTCAACTTTTACAGTGGCTACCCAGAAAGTCGTAGGTGGGAGGGTCATGTGGTGTGAAGGGAGGGAGATTTCTCAAATAAGCATTTATTGGTTTTTGTGACTTTAAAAGTCAGTATAATATTTGAATAAAAATAATACTCTTATAGAAATAGGCAAACTATCATGATATATGATTCTCTGGTATTTTAAAAAGAGTTTCACTTTGAAATTCCATGCTTTTCAAAGAAGCTTTATGTAGCAATATCACTTTTGTAAAGACTCAGTAGGTTTACTCACCACACTATTGTCTTGAAGTTCGTGTTCCATTGTTTTCTTTGTAGGGGAAGCTCTGAAACGTTGATGAGGTCAAACTGGCCTCCTGTCCTTTACAGAGGCCTCAGGAAGAGCAGTGAGGGCCCAGGATCAGTGCCCTCTGGGCAGGCAGCCAATGTCTTCCATCCAAGGAGTCAACTTAGTTTGTCCCTTTGGGTTTGGCTTGGGGACAAGGTGACAGTAGTATTTACAGTTCGATTTTTCTACAAGAGAGATCATATATTCTCCTAAATTGAGACATATTTCTCCCATGCTATTTCACACACCCTCCTATTGCTATCAGCTCTGCCCCACTCACTCAAGTCTTGCTCAGTATAGCAGAAGCAATTACCCTGTGGCTCATCTGAGGCCAAAAACCAACCAAACAAAAAGCCCTAAACACATAAGATCTTGAGTAGAATCAACATTAAGGTAATAATTTATATTTGCCATACACATCGTAGGAATTCAATAATGGAGGAAGAAAAGAGAGAAGCAGCAGAAAAATACTTTTTTATTGTGATATAATTGACATATAACCTTGTGTACGTTTAAGGTGTACACTGTGTTGATTTGATATATTTATATATTGTAATATAACTACCACCATAGTGTTAGCTAACACGTCCATCACATCACTTAATTATCACTTCTCTTTTGGGATGAGGAAATTTAAGATCCAGTCTTTTAGCAACTTTGAAATATATGATACAGTATTGTTGACGATCATCACTATGCTGTACATTAGAACTCCAGAATTTATGCATCTTCTAACCGCAAGTTTGTACCCTTTGACCAGCGTCTTTCCAGTTCCCACACCCCTCAGCCTTCAGTAAGCACCATTCTGTTCTGTTTCTACGAGTTCGGCTTTTTTAGATTCCACATATAAGTACATATTTGTCTTTCTTTGTATGACTTATCTCAGCATAATGCCCTCCAGGTCCATCCTTGTTGGGGAAACTAGCAGGATTTCTTTCTTTCTCTGGCTAAATAGTATTTCATTCTATATTCCCTGACTTATGAACGAGTTCTGTTCCAGGAGAACGTTCATAAGTCAGATTCGTTCGTAAGTCTGACAAAGTGAGTCTTATACACCTTTGACACAAATATAAAATATAAAGCCAGTGGTTGAACGATTCATGTTATAAGAACAAGTGACATCTACCATCTTTTCGCCTCGGTCCAATCTCTGAATTATTTTCACTTTTGTTTCCATGGTTATTGCTTTGCGCTTCCTAGCAGTCCCCTCCACATCACAACTGCTTTTCCTCTTACTTCTGGACATCCTGGGCTCTGATTGAGCACTGTACTACTGCACACTATCGCACTGTACAGTAAGCACACAGCAGCACAACTGTGACAGTGTCCGGCAGACACGTGAGCTACTTCCGCGGTTTGTTCACATCTATGAATGTTCGTAATTGCGAGATCCAGTCATATCTGTGAAAGTTCGCAACTTGAATGTTCGTAAGTCAGGGACTTACTGTATACCACATCTTCTTTATCCATTCATCCATTGATGGACACTGAGGTTGTTTCCAGATCTTGGCTGTTGTGAATAATGGTGCAACAAACAATAGAAAAATACTTAAGTACTTCACAAACTGCATAAGCGAAAGGTGATTGAAAAATCAAGTGACTTTCCTAGGGAAATAGCATTGCGATTATAGCAAGTTGAATTGTAAAATATTAGCAGTAGAAGAATCTTCTATATCATCTACTGTAGGGGTTTGCAAACAACAGCCTCTGGGCTAAATCCAACCTGATGCCTATTTTTGTAAACAAAGATTGTTAGTACAAAGTCATACCCATTTGTTTACATATGGTCTGTGGCTGCTTTCACTCTTTAACAGTAAACTTGAGTAGTTGCTGCAGAGACCATATGGCCTGGAAAGCCGAAAATATTTACTCTCTGGCCCTTTACTAAGAAAGGTTGCCACCTGTGATCTAAGCCACTAAAATCATTTTAAGGTAAGAAAACTAAGGCCCAAAGTAGTGGGTCTCTAGCTAGAGACAAAGTCAGAATGAAACCTCAGGCGTCCCAGTCACAGCCCTTTGCTTGAGTCCCAGCTCTACAAATTTTTTATTGCATGATTATGAAGTTAATCTGAACTTCATTTTCTTCATGCGTAAAATAAAATGATAATGCTGCTTCTCTTATCAGCATTAATGACCATTTTTGGAGTACCCTTGGAATTTAGAGAAAGCTCACTTTTTTCTACCATGCACTAAGTTAATTAATAAGTTCTTTTTCTAAAGCAATGAGGGAAAGAAAGTTTCAGAAGTCCAAGGGACAGACATCTGTCAGAAGTTTATGAACACAGAGCCTTTCTTTTCTATTCAAGATAAGATCAAGTAGTAACTAGATGAACATTCAGTGCTCAAAACATCATTCTGGAATCAGAGGGAGCAAGAAAAAAGAGAGAAAGGATCGCATAGCATTCCTAGTCAGGGACCTCAGGCTTCTGATCTGACTGGTGGGAAGAAACATAAAATGGTCCTTGCACAGCCTCAGAGCATTCGTTTCTGGATCCTCAGTACCCAATACAAGTGCCAGTCACATAGCAGTTGCTCAATATTTTTTTTTAATACAAATAAATTTTAAAAAGATAAGATCAATTACTAAATATTCAGATAGTGCCTGGAATGATTCCTTGTCCCTCTGCTAATGAGGTTCCCTTCCCTGAATTTCTCCAAATATCTACATAGAACTTGAGGCCACCACTTACTTCCATCTAAGGAGGCTCTCAGACCAAACAAACAAACAAACAATAAAATATATATATATATATATATATATATATATATATATATATTAAGATTTGTGGTACAGCCTATGCCTCTTGTGAAGTAATTTGGTTTTTATATCTGAGAAAACTGATAGTGATAACTTTTGGAAGAATTTTTATTATAACTTCTTTTATTTAAGGTGCTCAAAGTGACATTCCTCTGTACTCTAATAGAAATATTATAAAGTCATGAAATGCAAAAGTCCTAAGAGACATAGAAGAAAATATAAAGTCTGAAGGACATCTTAGTCTTTCACCTCCGCCAGTTGTTTTGCTGTATATAAATCACCTCTTGGGAATGGAGCCAAGCCTCAAGATGTCGTGCTCTGTAGACAGCCTACAAGTCCACCTTTGTCCATCGCAGGGGTTGCCACATGGCCAACAGTGAAGGGTCCCCAAGGCTTTAGGGTTTAGGGTTGTCATGACACTCAAATGGGATCATTAATAGGGAAGTACTATGTAAATTACAAATTAGAATGCCTCTACCCTGGCTTTGATTTTAAATTTCTCAGTCTAGCTTAGTTTATTAATAATGATAATGGCTAACCCTTGGGCACTTACTCTTTGACAAGCATTTTGAACCAGCTGCATAGATTATCTCAAGTAATCCTAATACTCTATAAGGTGGCCTATGTAGTGCCTGACTAGGAATGATGTTGGGGGGGGGGGATTAAGGCTTAAAGAGTTAATACAACTTGACCAAGGCACTACAGCTAGTAAGTGACAGAGCAGGTTCTTAATTTCTCTTTACCCATCAGTAAATACTGAGTGAAGTATGATATATGCTGAAATAATTTAATCCGAATCTGCCTACTATGAGAAGCCTAGGAGCTCTTTTCTTTCATTCTTTCTTCCCACAGATATTTATTTAGCTCCTGCTATGTTTGAAACCTGTGTTTCAATTTCTGAATATCCCTTTTTTAAAAAGAAACTGTTTTGTTCACATATTATTGACATGGCTTTTCATGTTGGCTTGTCTAACTGTGGAATATCTGTTTAAAGAGAAATTAAAGAGGTGAAAAAATAGAGAGAAATTAAAATGAATAGAGAAAAAGCCTATAGAATGAAAATACTCTTTGGGTTTAAAGTTTCATATTACACTTTGTCATTTTAACATTATAACAGATTTAAAAGATCAAATGTCTAATCCTTTGATCTAATTATAATGTTGTTAGGCAGCACTGAATGGAAAAATGAATGTTTGCCAACTCGCATATAAACTAAGCAGGTGGTAAATTCTGTTTTGTGGCTGATAAAATGATCAGAGGTCTCTGCCTTGGAGTAAGTAAAAAAATACTACAATAATTTAATCCTGATTTGACTGGTCTCTTGATCAAGTTGTAAAGCAAAGATGTGAGGATTCATAGCCCAGTTACAAAAATCAACCAGAAAACACAAGTTAGAAAATCAGACTCCTTTATTGTGAATATTTATTGTATTGAAAATTTCTCAAAAAAATTAGTGGCATGGCAACATAGAACCTAAAAATTCACTTTTTTATCTTTGTGATACCTCCAATGGGCACTGTTTTATTTTAAAGAAACTGCCACTTTTAGAAGCTTTCATAGTTCAGATGTGTTGGATCCAATTCATATTGAACTTTAATAAATATAGCAAAGTAATAGCAGTTGAAAATCATACATGTAATTAATGCTGGCAGCTGGACAACCCTACACAGACACTTGGCAGCAGCGCTATGTGGCTCCAGGTGGTCAACCCAAGACCCGGGCCTTTGCATTTCTCCCTATACTTTTGCCATTGACTTTCTGTCAAGCGTTCAGGACAACCTTTTCCTGCTGCCAAGTGTCCTTGTTCAAAAACAGAGAAGACCAAAATGAATAGTAACGTGATTTTACTATACTGGCAAATAAGAAACAGTCTTCTGTATAAATGATGAATCAATGATCATGTAACTATTAACACTTGAAAGATTTCTTTGCCATCCGCTGGTGTCCTACTAACAAGCAAATTCCACCAACAAACAAGATAATTAATAGGAAAGGGTAAGAAAGAGAAAAAAAATTATCGGTCTAAATTATCTCTGAAAATATGCCAAACTGTCAAAATTTAATTGGTTTTTAATCCCTAAAATATTTTATGGTTTTGTGGCTACAAAGGGATATGTACTATTAAAATTAACTTTGCTTAGCCAATTTCATACTTTAAAGGTATCTCCGATGAGGGATCTGATCAAGACAGAACTTGTCCTAAATTTCTGGGTAAGATTACCATCCTGCCTCTCTTAAATCCCAACCTTGAATTTCCTTTCCATCTGATAGTCTTATTCCATCACATATTTTCCCCCAAAATTAACTTTTTAAACTTAAGAAAATCAGTGAGTCCATATCATCCACTGCTTTTCTTCTGAAAAAATTTCTCTCTTCCAAAATGTTGATTATGGCCAGAGAATCATAATGAGACATTAAGTGTTTGCTTTTATCATTTTCAAGGAACATCTCTCCATCATCTTTTATTTTTAACTTTTCATTTAGAAATAATTATAAATTTACTGGCAGTTACGAAGATAGAACAAAGAAGTCTCTTGCATTTTCTGAGCCAGTTTCCCTCAAAGTTTAATTTGCATCTTGGATAACCTTAATACAATATCAAAACCAGGAAACTTACCTTGGTACAATGTATATGAATAGTTCATATTTTATCACATGTGTAAATTCCTGCAACCACCACTACAATTAAGATACAGAATTATTTCATCACCACAAAGATCTACTGTTGTACACAATTTACCAGTTTGAATGAAGTATAGAAACCTCATCTCTCTTCAATTCCATTTGCCCTCACCTATTTATAATATAATTATCTTAAATATTTTCTCCACATACATTGAGGAAGATATCATACAATGTTATGCTTTTTGCTTCGAATGTCAAACATAATTTAGAAACTTTCAGAGAAGAAGAAAAGTCTATTTGTTTTTCCCCAAATTTGGGTCATTTTCACCCATTAGTTCTATGACTGCGCTTTCATCCTATTCTCTTTCCCCTCTCCTCTGGGACTCCAGGGACACCACAGCCACAACTCCTTCAATGGGGGGTTTGAGCAGAGTGGTTTCCTTAGAAAAGGACATGGGTGGGCAGGCACTGTTTCATCTCTATTACATGACACCTTCTGCCTGTCAAACACAAAAATAATTCTTGCCACATTTAAGATTCCCCACCTAACACGATCCAACTTACACAAATGGGAAACCACCAAAGTTACATCTAGGTACAGCATCCTGTATACAGTGCCTTTTATCACTGTCAGAGTCCATTATCTTCTTTTCCAATCCTGTCCAAGTATTATTTCTCACCATTCTGCAATCTATGGGCTAAATTATATACTCTTTAGAAATATCCAACTGCTCAAAATAAAAACTCAACAATCTTGATTTATTAAAAGGTGAAGATGGGGGCCAACTGCAGCCAGGTGGTGCAGTTGGTTAAGAGTGCAAGCTGTGAGCAACGGGGTTGCTGGTTCAATTCCCACATAGGCCAGTGAGCTGCGCCCCAGCTGCACCCGAGCTGAGCTGCCAACAGGTGGCCGGATGGCTCAGCTAGTTAGAGAACATGCTCTTAACAACAAGGTTGCTGGTTCAACTCCTGCATGTGGTGGTGGGCTGCGCCCCCCACACAACTAGACTGAAAGCGATGACTGGACTTGGAGCTGAGCTGTGCCCTCCACAACTGAGATTGAAGGACAACAACTTGACTTGGAGCTGATAGCTCCTGGAAAAACACACTGTTCCCCTTCCCCAATTCCCCAACACTGTTCCCTCCCCCAATTTCCCAATAAAATCTTTAAAAAAAAAAAAAGGTGAAGATGAAGAATTCTCAAGGGCAGCAGTATCCATTGTCCTACAAATAATCTAAGATTAATTTAGTGACATATCAAGTCACAGTTGAACTTTAATAGAACACAACTTGTCTTTAAAACACAATACTAATACCAGACATTCTCTGTTTATATAGTTTATGAAATTGCCTTGTGTTTGTTAAATTCAGATGGCAGCTACATCAAAATCTTTTCTAGTTTATTGACAGCACATTTACCACATCCCATTAAATAAAAAGATTGATGTAAATCCAGGTAAAACTGACACAAATTACAATAACTTTCTTTTCATTTAAAAATTAGTTACCTGAAACATGAATAGCTGTCCATCAGAAAAAGAGAGAAAAAGAAACCCACGCTCCAAAGCCTTTACCACTTTCTAAATTGCTTAAATCAAGAGAATGAAAGCTCTTAAGGTGGTCTATAGCTTTCTTGAAGTCTCTACCACTCTTATATAAGGTCTCTGTTAGTACCTTGAGATCCAAACAATGTAGAGTTTAAGCACCACTCAACTTACAGCTTTGTGGCGATTCAGCAATTACCTTCAAAACACAAACCTACAGTTCTCCAGCATAAGATTTGCCCCATGAATATTTGTTGATAGTTGATTGGTAGGTGAAAATGTAGGATTTCCTCAGGAAATTTTCTGTTTCAGTGAATACTGAACGTTTATAGAACGATTCCAATATCTACACAGAAGCTGAAAGTACTTTCCTTTTTTCTCATGCACTTGAAAATAAAGCACTTCATTTTAGAGAGAGTGGGATGGTTGCATGTCTCCCCCACACCATCTTGAAGAAGAAAGTTTCAATAATTTCTTGTTTGGGGAAAGTACTTCTAGAAATAAGTGATAATAAGAATCAAAGAAACTGGCAAATGTTAACTTCTGCATTTATCTAAAAATAAATGCTTCCATTTTATTCTCAGGCTGTTAATTCCACTTTATGCTCTTTCTGCCCACTTCTCCTAGCCAAAGCCCCATGGAGGCTACACCCCTACTTTTCTCCCTCTTATCTGTAAACATGGAAGTTGTGCTAATAGTAGCCAAAGTCTTGACTTACTCTCAAATCTGTTTAACCTGTGAATCACTGAATAAGAAGACTTCATGGCTGATCACATCTCTGGAATAAATGTTAAAATATGAGAAAAACCTATAAAGAATTTGCTTCAACATTTATCCTATTTTCCTCCCAGCTTTCTCTTAAAATGCATCATATTCTTTATCCCTAGAAATATTAAGAGTGTTCTGAAAGGCCAGAAAAAATGCTGATAAACTCTAAATCTGCTGAGAACACAGGGTCTCTTCCCTATTTTGAATCTTCATTAAAAACAAAACAAAACAAAAAAGCATCAAAACTCCCACTCCTTGCACTCATCTAAGCCATAAGATACAACCCAAGCCATGTGTTGAAATCTTTAATAACTTTTTAAAGTTCATTATTTTTACCTCTAATTCCCTTCTATGTATCTGTTCTGCAGAAATCATCTGAAGCAAAGAAAAATATATAGACAAAGATATTCACCACAGCATTATTTATGATGGCAAAAGATTTGAACAACCTATGTTGGTGGTAATATTTGTCTACCAGTAGAAGAAAGGTTAGGTAAATTATGTAACATCCATGTCAACGGACTATTAAACCAACTCTTTCTTTGTTTAGAAAGAGTTTATAATAATATAAAGGGAAAAATCTTCTGCTATTATATCAAGATAGAAATCTACAGTACATTGAAGCGTTATCCAAAATTGTGTTTGTGTATAAGTGTGTATGTACACATACTCATACACACATAGTTCAAAACTGTGTCAAGAAATTATGCCCAGGGAAAAAAAATTGGGAAGAAATGCACTAGAATATTAAAGAGTGGTATTTTTGGTATTGGAACCAAAGATGGTTTGAGGGGTTTTTTATACATATTTTCCAAATTTTCTGTAGTGGGTATGTATGACTTTCATAATAGAAGAAGCTATTTTTGAAAAAGAAATATTGAGCATTTCATAGTTAGGGTCCTATTGGGAAGCGATAATATTAATATATCACGTATCAGCATATCCTTCAGGTTTCACCTTTTTTCTTTTAGGGTTTTTTGTTTTGTTTTATTTTGTTTTTTATTAAATGAAGCCTCCTGGGCTCAGTGGTTAGCCTGAATAATTGAAGATTGTTTCCAGAAAGATGCTGCTTTGTGAGTATTATTTATCTAAGCATATATCTCCTTCTAGGAAGGAATTCTTAAAACATAAAATATAAAGGGTTTAAAGGACCTTTTCCTTTGTCTTCCCTGGCTCTCATAGTGGTAGCAGGTGAGGTTTTTGTAGATTTTGTTGTTTTTCTTATTACCCTTCATATGTCAGAGACAGTTAATTTGCAAACGACAGTTGCAGGTGGTTTTTGAGGAGAAGGGAGTTCAGGACAAAGGAATGTAGCCACATAAAACCAGCTTATAGCATCTTTAAAAACATAAATCCATGCCTTTGTAGTTCTTTCTCCAACAAAGCTCAACTCTCAGGCACCCTTTCAGCTTTTACCAGCCAGAAAAGCTCCCCAAGCAATTACGGTGAGAGAAAAGGTTTCTGCCACAGCCACAAACTAATATAATAGTGTAGGTCACATGTGTTTTTAGAAAAGCAAGAACTCTTTAGAAAGTAGAAAAAGTGAAGTGCTGGATGAAATTGTGGAGAGTTATGGAAAATATTTATCCTCATTATTCATTAAGACACAAAGTGATGTTGACAAATTTACACTAAAAAAGTATTAGGAACTCTTGCTTCATGAGAAATGTCAAAGCAACAAAACAAAAGAGAGTGCTTTTACGGATACCTGTGAACCTCAGCCAGCCCTGGTAAAAATAGATGTTACTGGGTTAATTGGTGACTTTCTTCGCAGCATCTGTCTTTTCCTCTCTCAAACCCCTTCTCTGGTTTTCTCTTGCAAACCTTGCTTCCCCTTTTTCTTATTCTTTTCCAAAGAGAACCCAGAGGTCCTTGCTGTTTCTCACTGATGGCTATAGCTCTAGGGGAAACTTGAGGAAAGGTAAAAACGGCCATGCTAATCGATGATCTTTTATCACATATGTTCCTCTGAATCTCTCCATTTGAGGGACGTGGCATAAATCAAACCCTAGGGCCGGCCGAGTGGCGCGATGGTTAAGAACTGGATTGGGACGCCAGAGGGCCCCGGTTCGGATCCCACATATGAGGGTCAGTGACACTGCCCTTCACAGCTAAAATGCTGAACAACAGCTCAACCTGGAGCTGGGCTGCCATGAGTCGCCGGCGACGGCGTAGGCTGCAGTCCCTGTGGCAGTGGGTTGCCATGGGCTACCATATGTAGTCAGCAGCCAGCGTGAGCGGCCAGCAGCCGCAGTGAGCGGCCGTCCAGAAGCCGGCGACTGATCTGCCTCGCCCGGGAAGAGCGCAATGATGGTGCCAACTTGGGCCAGTGAAGCAACGTCCTCCACAACTAGACTGAAGAACAAAAGGACAGCAACTTGTCTGTTCCCCTTCCCCCAATTCCCCAGCACTGTTCCCAATTCCCCAATAAAAAATCTTTAAAAAAAATAAAAATAAAAAAAAATAAATCAAACCCTAAAAACAAGCAGTTGAGTTCCCATCATTCACATGGTCCCACTGAACTGGACAAAACTACCATAGGCTGGTGTGCCCAACCGGTATCTTGTAGGACACGTTACTTCAGAAGCATTGTGAAACCTTCATGTAAGGAGTGTAAGGGAAAGTGCACCCCCTTTGTTGTCTGCTGAATTTTAAAAGCCACATACATCAGTTCATACTTTTAGACCTGTTCGTAAATCTATGGCATTCGAGCCGAAGGTGTATAACAGAAGGAATCAGAAGATGATGAGCAAACCGAAGCTTATTTCCTGACTTGTACTCTGGGGGTCTGCCATTCACCTTAATGATAAGAGCCTTCTTTCTGAGGTTTACCTCCATCCCTTCATACACGACCTCTGGCTCTGTTTGAAAACAGTTGACAGTTTGAACCCGTGTGTAGTTTGTAATGATCCTTTCCAAATGTAACTCTTCTTGATTTCAATTACATAATGGGGAAACCCTAAACCATCTTAGAAAATTATGCATGGTTTTGTTTTGCTTCCAAAGAAAGACTTAATAGGATTATATTACTAAACAGGACACCCACACTTCTCTCCTCCCCTCAAACTGGTTCTGAATCAAAATGATGTGTTTTTTCTTTATAAAGGGGATTAAGGAACTTGTGGTCCTCAGATAAGTGGCTTTCTTAGTTAAGGAGCTATTTCTGATGTTAACACCACACCTCCAGAAGCATTTGGACATTTTAGAATACGGCAGAATCTTGGTAGCGGTCCCCACTTGCTTGCCTATGTTTTCCTGTATAACTCAAAATGGTAAATCATCCTCAAAACCTTCTATTTTTGGATTTCCCATATGTTAGTTCTCTCTCCTTCCACATAGGCTGAAGAAGAGGCACCAGCAAATAGATGAAGCATTAATGAATAGGCATATTGATCGATGCTGGCTCCTGGGCACTTCCTCTGAATGTGCCCTGAGCAAACATGGGCACTCTGCACATGGACGCCACCATGCATACCTACTGCACATCGGCAGCACACCAGGCTTTCCTGTTGCTCTGCTCCATAAACAGTATGTTTCTATATTGCACATGTGTCACACTGCATATCAGAGGAAGGACCACCAAATGATTATGATGTACTAAAGGTTATGATCAAGTGGAAGACTTAAAGCAAAATCTGAATTTGGGGAACAGAAGTATAAGCAAAAGCATAATTCACCAATTTGCTTCTTGCTTCTCCCTCCACAGAGCATGCTTCTATCCCATCCCATATGACTTAATTTTATCCCAAAAGACAATTTGCTCATACTCATACTTTAAATACTAACAAGCTACTGGAAATTTTACTCATCTCCACTTTTCGATTAAAGCCTTCCCAGCTTGACAAATCTTTCTGATTATTGCGTAAACCTTGACTATCTAAGTTATGTGTCCACACATTTCCAATTCCATCCATCTTGGATTTACCACATCCTCATCTTTATCATTCATTGCTCCTAATCTTTTCACTTGCCTGGTTAATATCAGCTTATGTAGGTTTGGAGACCTATGAAATGTTCTGGAAAAGGTTAGTGGGAGTTCAATCAGTTGCAACTGTGCAAAGTCAAGCTCAGCTGATAAATCTGTGAATGGTGCGAGAGAATCAGGGAGAGAAAGAATTGATAGAATTGCCTTGATTCAAAATTAACCCTGATTGTACTTCGTGGTGATTCAGGTTCTGCCTTGTGTATATAGCACTCCCAATAGCCAGTGTCTGCTTGGGCACGAAGGCACTGTTTTATGAGGATTAATTGAAGATAATCACAGCTGTAAGTGCCAATAATGGATCTTTTGCAAATATTCCCTATATTCTTCTCCTACCCCTCTCTCTACCCACCCAACCCCCCCATCCATCTGAGCACATCTAAAGGATAATCCTGTAAGAAAAAAAATATCAATAAACTACTCTGCTGTCTTGTAAGATTGGCTTTCCAACTGGTGAATTAAGAGATAATTGGTTCCGCTTAGACAGACTGCTTCTATATTTGGTTCTATCTAAACTGCAAAAAGTGATAACATAAGCATTTTACTAAAACTTGTTATCACCTCCTTTGCCTTCCCATTTTCTCTGCTGGAAACACCTACAATTAGAGTTGTGGTAGGCAAAGGAATAATTATAGGAGAAGTTCTGTGACTTGACAAGCCTTTGTCAATAATTAGCTCCTCACCCACCCGCCATTGGACACCCCATTTTAGTTCCCTTTAGTGGACCTGCACAAAAATCAGAGCCTATTAGTTACTGGGAGAAAATAACACCTCTGGCAGTTATCAGCTCTTAATAACTGAGATTAAATAAGGTGGTCCAACATTTCTCTACGGAGAGCCCCGCGGAAGTTAACAGGCACAGATGAGAAGCGTGAGCCTCAGTGGGAAAACCTAGGTAGCCAGCAGACTGAGGACCTTTTCCATGTGAAACAGAGACCCAAGAAAAGGGAGCTGCCGAGCACAAGCCCTGCACTTAACAGTGCCCATGCCCCCAATGTCCAGCCTGCTTGCTGCCCCCAGAGACTGCCACTCTGAGCCTTGCTACAGTCCACGCTCTCACCAACCAGTCCTAAAACAGTCAAGAGATTAAGGTAGTGGTGCATTTCTCAAGAGGGGCTGAGAGGGCAATAAGTGTGGTGAGATTAGGAAATGTTTATTTGGGGTTGCAACCTCAGTTTTTAGGACAGAGAAGAATGAAGACCAAACCTTCTAGCCATTAACCCATCATCATTTTTTCCCCTGGGCCCAGGGTGAACTTATCAAAAAGGCTTCTAACTAGGACCCAGCTGTAGTTTCTCAGGATCCATGCAGAACAGTAGTCCTCCCTTATCCATGGGGATACATTCCATGACCCCTGGTGGATGCCTGAAACCACAGATAGTATCAAACCCTATAAGTACTGTGTTTTTCCCTATATATACACCTATTTTTCCTTGTAAAAAAAAGAAGCACTTTATGGCTTCTTTTTGACATATTCAAATTGCCAGCATCACTACTCTTGAACTTTGGGGTCACTATTAGATTAAAAAAGGGTTACCTGACCACAAACACTGTGATACTGGGACAGTCGCCTGATAACTACAAAGTGACTATTGGGTGGGGAGCGTACACAGTGTGGAGACGCTGGACAAAGGGAGGATTCACCTCCAGGGTTGGAGGCAACAGGACGGTGTGAGATTTCATCATGATACTCAGAGTGGTGCGCAATTTAAAACTTATGAGTTGTTTATTTCTGGAATTTTCTATTTAATATTTTTGGGCCATGGTTAACCATAGGTAACTTAAACTGTGGAAAGTGAAGCCACAGATCAGAGGAGACCACTGTATACATTACTATATGCCTCCCTTCTCCACAGCCCATCTTCACTGAGTATGCACAAACCATGTAATCAGGTTTACTCATATCTTATTCCTAACTACAGTCAACACAGCTGATTACCTGTTTGGGATACTTGAACCACTTTTCACGTGGTTGGTCTGTCATCTCACCCATGTAGCTGTTTCTATTTTTTTTGTTTTATTTTTCATTTTTGTTCTGATAAACCAATTAAGCATAAAAATTTTGTAAACAGGCCAATTTACCTGACAATTCTTTGACTTGATTTTTATAATTCATAGTGATATGGTCTGATTCACTTCTAATAAAAGAACAGATCACTGGAGTCATTATGTGAGGCATCAGGCTGTAGTTTTTATCATCCCCAGTTATCAGGTTCTTATCAGATGTCAGTGCCTGGAACAGTAGGTGGTACACTCATCGCTCTTTTATTTTTTTTACTTTTTTTTTTAAAGATTTTTATTGGGGAATTGGGGGAAGGGAAACAGACAAGCTGCTGTCCTTTTGTTCTTCAGTCTAGTTGTGGAGGACGTTGCTTCACTGGCCCAAGTTGGCACCATTATTGCACTCTTCCTGGGTGAGGCAGATCAGTCGCCGGCTTCTAGACGACCACTCACAGCGGCTGCTGGCTACACATGGTAACTTATGGCAACCCACTGCCACAGGGGCTGCAAGTGCCACAGGGGCTGCAGTCTACGCCTTCGCTGAGGATTCACGGCTGCCCAGCTCCAGGTCAAGCTATTGTTCAGCATCTTAGCTGTAGAGGGCAGTGTCACTGGCCCTCATATGTGGGATCCGAACCGGGGCCCTCTGGCGTCCCAAGCCAGCTCTTAACCATCGCGCCACTCGGCCGGCCATCTTTGCTCTTTTGCTCTTTTACTCTTTCATGTTGCCTTCTTACACTCAGGGGCTGAAATCGTCTTATTTACAAGGTTTGACAATTAAGTTTGCGAACTTGTTGTAATGATGTTGCTAACAGATATCAGAGGGATTATTCATTATGATTTTGTACCAACTGGACAAACAGTTAACCAAGTTTACTATTTGGAAGTGCTGAAAAGTCTGCGTGAAAAAATTAGACGACCTGAACTTTTCGCCAACAATTCATGGCTCTTGCATCACAACAATGCACCAGCTCACACAGCACTGTCTGTGAGGGAATTTTTAGCCAGTAAACAAATAACTGTATTGGAACACGCTCCCTATTCACCTGACCTGGCCCCCAATGATTTCTTTCTTTAACTGAAGATAAAGGAAATATTGAAAGGAAGACATTTTGATGACATTCAGGACATCAAGGGTCATACAATGACAGCAGAAAAAGAGTTTCAAAATTGCTCTGAAGGGTGGACTAGGGACTGGCATCAGTGCATAGCTTCCCAAGGAGAGTCTTCGAAGGTGACCTTAGTGATATTCAGCAATGAGTGTGTAGCACTTTTTCTCAGATGAGTTCACAAACTTAATTGTCTGACCTTGTATAGCCCAAGCTTTGCTCAGCATGGCCCCTGCTGCCTCTCAGACCTCTTCTGTTATTTTTCTCGACTCTTCTATTCCATGCATATGGTCTTCTTGTTGCCCCTCACCCACAGTGCTTCCCAGCTTTATTGCATCATAGCTGCCCAGGTTCTGCCCTCCCGCCTGAGTTTACCACCTTCTCAGGACACCTGTAAACCATTAGTTGCTCCATGGGATGGGGAACTTTGACCCTCTGAACCACAGCAGCGTGTTCCTGCCTTAGGCTCTGATGCTGCTGCCACCTGTTCCCAGAATCCTCTCCACTCCCCCACCCCATGGTCTTCATTACTCTCAACACTGTTAAAGCTACCCAGCACCACCCCATGTCACTCTCCTGTCACTTGCTACGCTTTCTTTTTCTTCATGACACTTTTTGCTGTAGCTCTTAAAACAGCAACATCTATAATAGATACCTTAAAATATCTGTAGAATGAATATATGAAAGAAAGCTGTGCTTTTCTCCCAACAGTTAATGACACTGACACTCATGGGAGCTTTTATGGGAACAATGTGAAGACCACCAGACCAGAGTCTTCATCCTGTGTAACCCATTCTTCCTTTTGATAAAGAAAAACCAAAACCAAACCAAAACAAAAAACTCACATCCCTCTGCAGTGTCTGGAGCTGGGGGTAGAATGGAATAGAGTGGGAGTGAGACATAGTGGCAGGTGAGAGTGTTCAGTTCATCCAAAGGAAGCATGAGCCAGAAACCCTTCAAATCACCTTCCCTAAATGTATCTTCTCTCAATCAGGGATTTGATAAGAACAGGTAAGAGACTGTTGGAGAAGTTCTTGGTTAATGGTAGTTCATCTCTCCTAGTGTGAAATGAAGGACCTTAGGGTATTTATGGAGAGAGCCCACTGCAGAGAAGCATAAATCCACCCATGTCCCAAGCTGTCTGTCCTAAACTTAGCCACACAAGAAGAATCAGTCTCTCTACAGAGAATTTCAATTTGCGATTTAAAATGTTATCGGCGCTGCCTCTCGTTGGCTGAAGTGTTCACCTAAAAATCAAAGGCTGAAGTGAGAGGCAACAGCATTTATTTGAGATCCAAAGAATAGCTATTTGAGAAGCACTGATTCAGGCAGAAACCCAACTAGTGTTCCGATTAGGGGGATTTATGAGAAAGGGAAAGGGGATGATTACATCAACAGCAGGAAGGCATTTCTGTAGGTGGAGAGAAGCTAACATAGTGACGCTAATTCTAAACAATGTTTTATCTTTTTAGTCCAGTTGTTATCAGTCAGGTAGTCATAATTTCTGCTTTCTTGTTATGTTTGCAAACAGTTGTTTGGGAGACAACATTGCTTTAAACCCATCCCAAGGGTTATTTTTCTCTGTTTTAACATTTCCAAGGTTTGAGGACTAAGACATGCAAGGCAATTCCTCTGAGATGGCAGCTCTGACTTCATTTAATTTTTAATTTTTTTTCATTTTTGTTCTCCAATTCTATTTTAAAATAGTTCCATTTTTATTAGTTTGTTGTTTTTTATTTATTTGTTTGTTTGTTTGTTTGTTTGTTTGTTTTACCGAGGCTAGCCATGACTCACCATCAGTGGAGCTGCCCTTTAGTTTGTGTACTGATCTATAAAGGAATCCAGGCTTGGAGCTATCCTAGAAAGGTCCCCTTGAATCCCAGAGGCAGGAAAACATATCCCCTATTCCCACACTGTCTACTTGTGATTTCTGTGTAAAGGAAGCATGGCAATGGTAGGAATGAGGAAAAAAGAGGAATGTCAAATATTATCAAATCCTTCAGTCCAGCCAACACTAAACACTTCTCTGTGCCAAACCCAAGTTCAGGGCTAGGAACACCAACATGATAAGAAATAATTCCTGCCTGGAGGAGTTCATCTAGCACAAAAATCAACACTTTTAATTTCAACAATATTTGCTAAATTCTCAACTTTTGCACTGCTTTTCCAGTGGCAGAACTATCCAGGACCCAGTGCAAATGTACATGTTCTGTGAAGGCTGAAAAGAGGCTGAAAACACTGCTGTAATCTGTCTCCCTAAATTACTACAGTATTTTATACAGTTGACATGTGCAATTACTTTCAACTCTACTGGTGTCTTGTTGGGAACTCAATTTCAGCTCAAAAGTGCTAACAGTTCAGTTACACTCAAATGGAGCTTATCAGATCAAAGGAGCTGGCTCAGTGCTGTTGTTGATTTATTTGTGTACAGGGAAGGATTCTTAAAATACATCCTTCAGACTCTTAGGAGGATTGCTATAGGGGTATCTTTTGGTGAATAGTTGGAGGCTGAGTGGTCCAGCACAGAATGAAGGAAGGGGTCCAGGGGGTTGGCGTGGTTATCAGGCTGCACTACAATTTTCTAATTTTATTTAGGCTGGACTTAGATTTGAGTTTACTCATATGTTGTTTTCTTTCATAACACTGTCTGTAAATATCTATTCCTATGAGGACCTTGAGAGAAGATGCTGTGTTTGTTTTCCCATCATTGTATACCTAGTGCCTGGCATAAAACAAGTGCTTAACAGATATTTGTTAAATAAATGAACTAAACCAATAGGTTTTGTCAAGTTGCTGTGTCCCATTCTCTTTGGAGAGTGGATCCAACCAGATTATAGGAGGTCTAAGGCATCTCAAAGACAGGCATCCCGTTTCTATACTTAAAGAAACCTGATTCCTGTCTCCGCTCTTCCTTCCACCTGATGAAAACTAGAGAGAGAAGCTCAAAAGTGCCGTATCTGAATTACTGATGAGGAGTCTGGGGAAAGTCCCCTTTCCAAGCACAGTCAGGTGTACTCTTGAGATTTTTTTTTCTCCAAGGGAAAGCTCATTTAAGCCCTTTTGTATCCTTTTGTTTCATCACCATTTACAAGCTTTAGATCCTTTGTGTTTGCATACACTCAAACTTTTAAATTCTTGCTGGATGAGTGGCTGGCAGCCAGCATGAGCGGCCGGCAGACGGCATGAGTTGCCATGAGCCACTGTGAGCGGCCATCCAGTGGCTGGTGACCGATCTGCCTCAGCCGGGAAGAGCGCAATGATAATACCAACATGGCCAGAGAAGCAACGTCCTCCACAACTAGACTGAAGAACAAAAGGACAGCAACTTGTCTGTTCCCCCTCCCCAATTCCCCAACCCTGTTCCCCTCCCTCAATTCCCCAATAAAATCTTTAAAAAAAAATTCTTGCTGGAGAGCAGGCAGCAAAATTAAAAGCCATTTAAGTCCAGATGCTCATCACAAACAGGTCCCCTTGTCCTCTGCCTTTCCTGAGGTGCACTTGGAGAAGGGGGACTGAGCAGTAAGGGACCCTCACGGTTCCGGCTGCAGGGCCTCGGCAGTAAGGTGGAGACCTGGGCGCAGGGATAACAAGCCATAACTAACCCACACTTGATACTTCTTCAGGCAAATTGGGTGAAGATCACCCACATAATCCTCAATTTGGTGAATTAGCAGCTGTGACAATAAGGGCATTGCTTTGCCTTGTCACATATGTGTATATGTGTTCTCTCTCAGATAGGAATTTAAAAGAATGAGTTCTATATGGTATTTCGGCCATGTTCTCACAGATGGAACTGGTCATTCAGAATTTCAAAGAGATCGCCACCCTGGAGGTTCATTTCATGAGGGTCCTCTACTCTAAGCACCGCATCATGCAGTGGCCCCAGCATCAGTTCTTTCAAAGGACTGTGCCTCTTTAAGGTGACCAAAGGGCTCTGTGGGGCCCCTTTCGATCAGACAAATACAGTTCTTGCCCTCACAGAAAATATGATCCCTACCTTCCAGAAATGCAGCAACCAAGCAGGAGAACAGACAAATATGTCAGTCATTACAGTGCATCACCATAAGGCACAAGTAACCTAGATTCATTTCCTTCTGCCTCCATCAAGAGCAAATGAGGAACTACTCTTCCAAAGACCAAGACCTGCATCCAGTCTTTCTACTTCCCTTTTCTCAGACTGACACATAGTTACAGTGAGAGAACTTGCAGAGGCATGAAATATTAATATATAAACTGTATGCAGATAGGTAATTTCACATGGATAAATAAGATATAAGCAGACAAATGCTAGGTCTTGGCTTACTAATTAATTAGGTTTTTAGCAACCTGTTTCTCCATTTTATTCCCACAAAGCTAACCCACAATTTCAACTGTAATGCATGGTGACACTCAGTTCTCCCTTCCTGAACTCAGGTCTTCTCTTAAATTTCATATCAAAATTCCTGTTTTCCCCCATTCCCAAACTCAGTGGTACCAACATCTTCTAGATTCTTATGAATACCTCTCTATCATATTCTCATTGGGGGGACTTTTTATCTGCTAGGACACATTAGTGTTTCATCCTTCCCTGATATTTCTTGTTACCTGCCCCTAGTAACGTAGCATCCTCCTCTGATGGGAGTCCCAGCTCTATGATCTGTATCAAATTATTCCATCATCTCCTCAGCTTCTCTCTGCATTGATATTATGATATCTTTGTACAAATCACTGATGTCACACATGCAAGCCTTCAGCGTTACTTCAACGTTCAGAATCAACATTTATCTTTTCAAAGCCCAGTTATGTTCTCATATCTACAAGCACTTTGGGTAAGAGAATTTTTATCATGTTTCCCAACATCTTCTGTCTTTGCCCGGGAGCTGTTGTGTGAACTTTCCAGGGAGGATGAAGGGAAGGGATGCAGCCTGTGCCCATTGAGTGATCATGTTCCTGAGTGTGAAGATGAAACACCCTCTCTGCTCAAATCCTGGTATTAAATGTAAGGTGGCCATTTAATTTATTATCTAAACTGGCTCATTTTTGAGAGTGAAAAAGTCACTGTTAATCATTCCACTAAGATACATGGTCACCCTATTGAAATGGCATTTTGAGTCTGGAATTCTGTTTAAGTCCAGGGTCCTATGTTAAGCTGGAACTTAATGCTCCTTTGTGATGGTTCAGGCAGAGAAGCCTCTTATAGAGAATTATGCTGTGACTACTGAAGTGTGATACATCTAAGAAGTAAACACAAATAACTCATTCCAGCTACAGTAATATGCAAGTACAATACTGGCTAACTAGGAGGTATACAGAGAAAAACAAAACCACAATTCCCCATCTCCTTCAGTTTCCGGAGAAGTAGTCTAAAAAGTTTTAAATGTTTCTTTCCAAAAAATAAACTGAAATAACCCCTTTATTTATTTTAGATTTCTTTCAGATAGCCTTGCAGATGGTTTGCTGAAGTCATCATGCCAACAAAATCTGTTTGGCTCAAAAAATTAAAATAACCCTACCAATTTATCTACATTTCTCTGTAATAAAAAACTGAACTTCTTATTTCTGTCCATTATATTTATTCTCACTCTGCATTTTGTGAACTGAACTACAGAAATAAGTCCTTGAAGTCACACATGTGTCCATTATTACCTAATTCTGGCTCTCCAAAATATAGTGTTATAAATACTGACTTTCCCCTGTTTGCTTTCCCAAGTAGTCATGTCTTTTTACACAAGCCTCCTATCAAAAATATAGAAAAGACAGTAAATACTAATATTAATAAATCCTAGAGGTGTTATTTCTTCCTCTAATTGCATGCATTCCAGCTGATCTTCATGACATCAGTTCAGTAACAAACAGATAAAGCTCAAATTAAAAATACTTTCTCTCCAGGCAAGATACCTATGACATCTTGGCATCTAATGGCCACTGGGTTAGAAAGCTGGGAAGTAGAGGAGCGTGATTCACTGTTTTCTCACAGAGGTTTTAATTCAAAGTTGTTTTGAGAAGATTTGAAAGAAAATCTAGCAATGGACCCTCAACGAGACATTTCTCACTTAATCATAAAATTTAATTTTTTCTTTAGTCTGGGAAACAGAATTCTTCTCCACAACAAAGGGAGTCTGGTCACTGTGCAAAGCCAATCTTGCCAACCTCTCGAGCTCCTCATAAATGCAGCACACAGCCCTTTCCGAGGGCTCTGCAGAGCTCCCTCCTCAGCAATACGAGGTAGAGAAATGTAGCAAGGTGACTCAGCTTCTGTAGTCCTAACTGCTGTCACTGCACTCTTGTTTTTACGCTTTTTAAAGCATCTGTCTGGGGTGCTTATGGTTTTACAAAGCAGCCTTAATGTTCCCAATGGTATAATTGCCCAGATATAGCCATGCCTGCTGCTCTGGGAACTGTCAAGATTAGAGGCTCAGCATGTGAAGGCAAACTTGGGAGGAATTTGTGTAATGTAGGACACATTTCTCCCCAAGGGAATTCTCTCTACTAAAAGCTGGTGGGTGAAGTCTCCCTGGTGGCTGCCGAAGTATGTTCACAGGGAACAGAATGAAAACCAGCTGAAATGCATCCCATGAAGTTGTTGCAACTAAAACATTTCAAGAAAACAAGGAATTTATCCATATCCAGTGAAGTTTTAAACATCCCTCCATCTTCTAAAAGGAAACATAGGAAAACCAGCCACTCACTCTGAACACGTGCCCTCCTCACCTTTCCATTTCTTCCTCAGAAATCAGGACACATCGTCTCACACTTACAGCAGTTCTGGCGATTTCTCTCCTCTGTTTTCTCTCAGTCTATTTCACGTCTAGTCCCATTTATTTGCCTTTTATAATATTTCTCATGTTTTCTGCCTTTCTTGTCAATTTCCCCAACTTACAAACATACAGCTGCCTAATAGCATTTGAAGTAAATGTGATGAAACTCCAAGCACATGAATCGGTCTCTTGCTGAGAGGAAGTTCTGAGTCCTTGTCAGGACAGTTCCAAACTTCCATCCCAGAGCCTAGATAATTCAGGTGAACCTGAACCAGCGCCTTCCCACCATTTCAAATCTGGAATAAGGCATTTCTCTAGGGTGCCTGGATCCCCATCGTCCTTCCTAATGCTTTTCCCTGATTTCACTTGTGACCAGCTAGCACCATCAGGCTCCACACCTTTATGAGCTCGGGGTTGATCTGGCCTTCATGGAATTTAGGATACCCAAATGACCCTTCCCGTTGTCCTAGCAAGTCTGTTTCCTACCTATGTCTAAGACCGAATTCCTATCTTTTACTCTTTTCTAGAGCTTGCATCTCGACTCTGTCTTACCCTATTCCTTACTGCTGCCTGGGTGAGCTGCCCGGTACCTGCGTGGCTGCAGGAGGGAGAGCCTATCTTTCTCTTGCCTCTCCTTCCCCTCAACCCCAGTGATAGGAGCCCTGCCAACAGGCTCCCCTGACTTTCCAGTTATTTCCTGTTCCTAACTGAGCTGGTATGTTTTTCCAGGTCTGAGCTTTGTGACTCTCCATGGAGCTTTACTTAAATTCTTTCAGCTACATGATTTTCTCAGACACCAGCAACCTTACTAAGATCAATTGCCTCTAATATGGTGCATATAGGACCCTCGACAGCCTGCCTCATCCCACTGGTTCTCAAATCCAGAAAAGAATTCAGGAGGAGGCCTAGTGTCTCTGGAGCACCTCTGCACAGAAGGTCCATTCCCCTGCCAGACTCTGCCTCAGGGGTCTTCTGTGCCTCATGGGAACTTTTCTGTTTTTATCCCACCGGAAATGTAAAGAAGGAGACAGCATGTGCACTTCTGGTTTTGATTTCTAGGGTAATCTTTCCCAGCCCTGTCCATGCCAGTTAAGTTCTCACAATTGCATACCCCTGCTATTTTATGATTTAAGGCAGTCTCAGGATACTCATCTAAAAAGAATAATATAAATGTGTGCATCTCAACATTGCCCTGGCATCTTGACACATATTTACAATCTTAAACAGTCACTTGCAGGAACTCTGCGTCCCTCTGTCTCTCACACACAACCCATCACACAAGTCCTCTACGATTCTTGAGATCATACTGCATTACCTCTATGTCCACCTGTCAGATCCTAGCTGAAACATTATTTATCCTAAAGAAACCGACCCCTCTTTTCTCTGGGCCCAAAATATCTATGTTGGACAATTAAGCTCATAAACTTTCCACTGTGCACTTACCAATGCAGCTTCAGATGGAATCTTTTCTTCATCACTCAAAGTCCAAATTGTCCCTTGGACTCAGCCCCCAGAGCCTCGCTGCACCAGCCTCTTCCCTACTCTGGGCCTAAGTGGCCAGCCACAGCGCTCCACCCCTCAATGGCCCCAGCTCAACCAGCTGGCACAGAATTCAGTAAGTAGTATGTTTAGAATCCTCTTTCTGCCTTACCCTGCTATTTTCTTTGACTTTGCAGCACTGTCATTCTCCTAATCCCATATTATGATGTGAACATTCTTAAGAAACCAGAGCCCTTACTGATGTATTAGAAGGGTGTTATTGCTTCAGGAGACCCCAGTAGAGGGCCTCTGCCCTACATTCTCACCATTAACCAGGGCCCTACCCAGTGACATTACAAAATGAAGAATGCCTTTACCCTGGAGATCCGTGAGGCCAGCTTGGATATTTCTCCCTGCTTCAGGTGGTTTTTTGCTCCCCTAATAAGGTCAGTTGGTACACCTAAAAAGCCATCATCAGCTTGCCTCAGCAGTTGATGCAAGGAGTGCCAACATGGACTGCTGAGCAGTAGAGATGCAAAGATGAAATGTGCCCTCTGGCAGCCTCCTCACTCTCTATGTATTCCCTTTTGTCCTTTTCAAATAAACTAATTTTCAATGGAGAGAAATACTTCCATTTTAGATGGATTGGGACACTCTAATTTCAGCTGTAAAATCACAGAGGATTCGTGGCCCTGAGTTGAATCGTATACCAAGTTGAGCTGAGTCCATTACCCTCCACATCTGACTTTCCTTTTTCTCTTTCAATCATCTTCAGTAAGAAGCTACACCACTAATCTGACTGACAGTGATTGCCTTCATATTAAAATAGGTTTTCTAACACATTTCTGCCGGTGCACAGTATAATTAAATATTTTGCATTTCTTCAACATGCAGATTAATGTATGTAGGAAAGAGAAAAATCAAGTGTCAGAAAATATAGTTTGCCTCGTGTTTGCTCCTTGAGATTAGTGATGCAAAGAAATAATGGCTTTTAGGTTGAGAAACCCAGAATGCCTTAAGCAAAGAGTTGAAGACCTATAATAGTGATCTAGGGTGCTGGCTTCATGATGGCCATGTTGCCTGGCTCACATGGACATGATAAAGTCCAGACTTAGTAACCTGGATCCTAGTTCCACATCGCCAGCAGCCCTGCCTCATTCGCTAGAGCCCTAGAGAATCTGGTTGAATTTCCAGGGACACAGCTTCTTGATTTCCTAATGGAGGAGAAAAGTTAATAAAGAAGGTTGGTTGCTGACAGTAATTCAGAGCTAATGTTCATGGCCCCGCAAGTGTAACAGAACTCAATAACAGAAAAGGCTTTGAAGCTTTAAGTGCTGAGTAGTTAGCAAACAGCTGCCATGTGCAGATCTCAGCCCACCTTGAGCCTCTGGCCCTCACTTGTAGAAACCAGGTTGCCTTCCCAGGGCCTGAACCACTGCCAATGTAAACAAATGGGGAAAGGTATGGAGCGACCTTGGTGAGCTAATGACTCTCTAGTCCACTGTAAATTGGGAGTGAGACTGGGCCACAGCGTACATTGTTACAAGATACTCTGGTGCCTGGTAAAGGAATAAACCACTAATCAAAATGATAAAATTGCATTTGAACTCTGGAGACCACAAGAACTTTATAACTGACTCTTACAATGTGCTTTGGATGCCCATACACAACTATTAATTTGGGAGGAGTGAGGGATTCACTTCATTTCGTATTAGCCATAAAAACACTCTAAAAAATACACGTAATGGAAATGACTGCTTCTCTCCTCTGGTAAGAGACACTTAACCTTTGATCTTGAGCTAAATTACATTGCCAAAGGCAGCCTACAAGCAGCCAGGAATTTGTTTTTCCCCTTGATAGTGTTTTGATATGTTAAATTATTGGTAAATTTCTCAGAGTTCTCCTTAGGATAACTCCTTATATATTAAGATAAACTAAAAAAAAAAAAATTTGACTTGAGTAAATATAGAGAAATACGGGCCACCATATGTCATTTTCAAGGTTTTCTCCTTATCTTTTGTTCTGTGAAATATTAAATCAATTCCTCAACTCTTCTCAAAAATATTATTATATGATGGAAATATGGAATTATTCAGGCCAGTGTTTGTCATTATATTGTTACAATACTAAATGTAAATACACTTCGTTACATTTAAAGATTTTAAAGATTACTTGCTCAAAGCCATACTTATGTTAATTTAACCTTTCTGAGTAATCTTTGTTCATCTAACTCATATTTTCTCAAATTAGCCTATTAGCCATGGAAATCATCTGGCCCAAATATAATAGGAAGCTTCCTTTTCAGGAATGGTCTTTATGTGGAGCTTTTGTGGTTTCCTTCTGAGCCAGACCCTCATATGTGCCTTTGATCTATACTAAATCCTGTTTTGTGTGGCATGCTGATATTGTCTTATTTTCCTAGGTTGTATTTGCTTCTTCCTCACATTAGTAGAAGCCAGCCACCCTGGGTAATCTGAACCATAAGTTTTGGTCTCAGTGAATAGTGGCATGAAATGTAGAGCTTAATTCTGTTGTTGGTGATGAAAAAAACCTAATAAATCAAGAACTTTGAAGGGAAAAAATAGGGGAAAAAAGAAGAGACATTATAAGGAAATTCTCATAGAAAGAAATACTTGAGGAAGAATGGAGATACCAAAAGATCAATCACTTCCTTTCTTCATTTCTTGTTAAAACTTCCTTCTTCTCTAATGCGCTTCTATCAGATGCACTTTCTCTGGGTACTTTGATCACTTTATCCTATAACACACCATCAAAGATCCTGAGAATAGCAGGCCATTCCATGCTGTTCAAAGGCCATGGTGCTTCAGAATCAAAGGCCCCAAGTCATCTTGAAATCCCCAAAGGTTTTTCCAAGAGCTAAAGCAAGGCCAAGTAACTATCTCCTTCTTCGGTATTACCCACTCAGACGCTGACGCAGCTTTCAGGATACCACTAATAGTCCTTGAGTTTAGAAATTCTTAACATTGCTTACAATTTCACCCCAAAAAAGGGGGTGGAATTGGGGGAGGCTTGCATTTCTCTAACTGTATTCCAGGATTTCATGAGGTGTTCTAGAGAAAAATTTTAAAACAGAAAATATATCTCTCACCTATTGAGATATATTTGACTATAGCTCACATGCTGTAAACCTCTAAAAGTCACAGCCTTGTTATCGTATTAAGGACTCTACGACACCCTACAGTAAAGCAACCTCTTTAATTCTAATTGATCCAGAATTTTCCAAATTGCTTTAACCACAAAATTTTTTTTTTAATCAGAACATATTTTTATATCTCTCAAGACTGGTCTTCCAAGGCTTGCAATTTGAAAAAGTTTGAACAATGACTATACCACATTGACCTGGGAGTATTTGTGTGGGTCCAAATCCTAAACACAGGAAAACGTACCTTTATATCCAACACCCGTGTTTTGGTTTGCTGAGGTGGGTAGCAATTCTCAGCATGTACCAGCTTTCCATTGAAATGGTTAATTACCTTCTCTTCTTTGTGATGATGTGTAGAGGAGAAAAATGATAGGTCTACTAAAAAAAGGATACATGATACATGTTGTCTAATATTTACAAGGACAGAGATTATTTTTCAGGCATTCAGAGTATCTCCAAAATGAGGGCAACCTGACCCTGGCTGATGGGAAATCTAAAATTACATTTCTAAAATCCATTAAAGGTCAAATAGAGAATAGAGCTTATTTGGCAGCTGAATTTCTAACTTTGTTGATCTAGCTGATGAAAAGTTTTGTCGTTTGAGGATGTCAATTGTAGTCTGAGGTTTGGGAGTAGTTTGGAGCATTTAACATAAGCAGGAAAATAAATTAACTTAAATTCTGCCAGAAACCACTGATCCTGCTTTGCAAATAATACAATAATAATACAAAGAATCTTCTTCAAAGATTCTTTTTTAATTTAGTAAGCATTTGTTCAGAGCCACAGGTGGCAAAAACATGTGCAAAAAGAAGACAGAACGCAGAATTAGGACTTTAAAATCTTTCTAGAGAGACAGATATATATATCAGGAAATACATGAAACCTGGGACAAACTGGGGGCCTGCTAAAGATAGCCTGGATATAAATGAGCTAAACTCGGAGCTCTAAATTACAGCATTTCTATTATCAAATCTGTTTCTCATAAATCCTTCCCTGAACTGTAGTCAATTGTAAAGGGCCTTGGAAGGTTCTGGAGACCAGAAAGGAGGCTGGATGAAAGAGGCCACAGTCTCACACATATTGATGAGATTTGTGCAAACATGTAAGGAATCCATGGGGGAGAGAGTTGGGAGTGCAGACACCGCCAGAATTTTCCAAACCATCCCAGTCTACCCCTTAACCCATTCCTTAGCCTTCTAGCTTCTTTATCATCTTTAAGTAGAACAAATTTTTGTTTTTTATTATTTGTTTTGTCTTTTTTTTTTACATACCTAGAATATAATACCTTAAACCAATGGGACAAAAGCAAGTATTATCAACTGTAACATTCTAAAGTTTGTTTTAAGATGTTGTAGTAGCCTTACATGAACAAGTGTTTCACATTTCTCTTTTTGTTTAGGATTTTCAGAATTACACTGATCTTTCCTTTAGGTCACCAAGATGTCCCAAGGGTTGCATCTATTCCATTTCTAAAGACAGCTTCTCTTTGCTTCTCTTTACAGTGTTGGATTTCTACTTTGTATCTCATGCCTCTGTCTGATTTTAAGTCACACAGATTCTTTCATACTAATCAAAAAATTTAGATTGATAACCATTAACTACATACATTTTGGATGGAAAATGATTCTATCTTACATTGTGACTAAATTTTAAATCAGTCTTTGAGGTTTTGGATAATTATGCTCATTAATAGAGAGCTGCTATTCATTCAGAATTTCTCTTTGAATCGTATAACTTAGTTATTTGTTTCCTTTGGTCATTTTTATTTATTTATTTATTATTTTATTTTTTATTTGTTTTAAAGATTTTTATTGGGGAATTGGGGGAAGGGGAAGAGACAAATTGCTGTCCTTTTGTTCTCTTCAGTCTAGTTGTGCAAGACGTTGCTTCACTGGCCCAAGTTGGCACCATCATTGCGCTCTTCCCAGGTGAGGCAGATCAGTTGCCGGCTTCTGGACGGTCGCTCACAGCGACTGCTGGCTGCTCACGCTGGCTGCTGGCTACACACGGTAGCCCATGGCAACCCACTGCCACAGGGCTGCAGCCTACACCATCGCCGGCAACTCACGGCAGCCCAGCTCCAGGTTGAGCTGCTGTTCAGCATCTTAGCTGTAGAGGGCAGTGTCACTGGCCCTCATATGTGGGATCCGAACTGGGGTCCTCTGGTGTCCCAAGCCAGATCTTAACCAACACGCCACTCGGCCGGCCTTCTTTGGTCATTTTTATAATCTCCATACATACTTTACTTCCTGGCGTAACATTTGTTTTGTGTATATTTTTGGTATTGAGTCCCCAGTTTTTTCTATGTAAATATTTTCTACAAGTCAATTTTTTACTCCTAGCAACAACCTCCAACATTTTTAGGATTTCTAAAAGCACTTTTCTATTGTGGCAACTTTATATAATTAGTTAATATTCTCAAAGCATAATCTATTTAGAGGTTGGTTCATCATTTTTAAGAGTAAATGTTCTTCATATCTCTTCATAATTCTAAATTTGGGGGCCAATTTCTTATAAAATCTGATAAGATCATCATTATGTTTATGCTAGAAAGTGATTAATGAATAAAGCAAGTCAACTTTTCTATTACGTGGTTTGCATATGCTCATCTTATTAGTATTATCCTTAATTTTTTAAACCATCTTTCCATTTTATGAGGGCTATTTCAGTGGAAACCAGAAAATACAATCAGGAAATCCTCCTATTTGTCACATATCAGCTGAAGCTGATATCACTTTAAAGTGCACTGAATACAAAGATTTGAGGAAGAGTGCCTGAATCAGTTTCCTATAATAAATTATCATGAACTTGGTGACTTAAAATAACACAATCTGGTAGATTAGAATTATGAAGTGGGTCTCACTGGGCTAACACCATGATGTAGGCAGGACTACTACGCTCCTTCTGGAGGCTCTAGGAAAGAATCCGTCTCCTTGCCTTTTTCCACTCTTAGAAGGCTGCCCACATTTCCTTGGCTCACGGTCCCTTCCTCCATTATCAAAGCCAGCAATGGCTGGTCAAGTTTTTCTCACTCCGTATCACTCTGACTGATCCTCCTGCCTCCCTTTTTCACCTGCAAGGACCCTTAAGATTACCTTGGGCCCATCCAGATAATCCAGAATTATCTCCCCATGGCAAGATCCTTAATTGCTTTGAAAAGTCCCTTTTGCCAGGTAAGCTAACCTAATTTATAGGTTCCAGGGGTAAGGACTTGGACATTTTGGGGACAGTCATTATTCTGCCTACCACAGTGCCTCTGATGTCTGTTCCGTGAGGAGGACCCCATGCTCCTACTCACTCTTGTAGGGAGGGTGGTGTGCACCCTACTTTATAGATTTTAAAAGGCTAGTTAGACCCTGACCAATGATTTCTTTGATCTAGGCTGGAATTCTTCTCTTCCTGGGGCACTTAAAGTCTTTTTTCATGGTGAAGCCCCAATAGGGCAAAAGGAAAATCGCAGGAAAGAAATACCTGTGTATAAAGCCTCCGTTGCTATCAATAGCATTACTACAAGGGAACATCGCATTTGCCCTATGTTATATTAGACTGACTATAAATATGCAGTAGTTATCACTATCACAAACACTACACTTTTTTTTTAAGATTTAATTGGGGAATTGGGGGGGGAACAGCGTTAGGGAATCGGGGAAGGGGAACAGACAAGTTGCTGTCCTTTTGTTCTTCAGTCTAGTTGTGGAGGACAGCGCTTCACTGGCCCATTTTGGTATTATCATTGCATTCTTCTTGGGTGAGGCAGTCACTCACTGGCCATTGGACGGCCACTCACGGTGACTCGTGGCAGCCCAGCTTCAGGTCGAGCTGTTGTTCACCGTCTTAGCTGTAGAGGGTGCAGTGTCACTGGCCCTCATATGTGGGATCTGAACTGAGGCCCTGCTGCTCAGAGCTGTCATCCCAAGCCAACTCCTAACCAATGCGCCACTCATTCGGCCCAACAATACACTCTTTAAATAAAGCTACTAATACTGTGCATAATGTGATTTGCTACAGTTCTCAAAACAACAGTTGTGTAAACAGCCTTTCTCCATGCTTCCTTACTGCTGTTAGGGATTCCAGTCACACTTGACCACAAAGGTCAGGTTTGCAGGAACACCATCACACAGCATTGCCTTGTTAAGCCTTGCTACTACACCAGTCCATAATGGCAGGGCTTTAAATAGCAGTTATTTTGTATGATATAAGGACCTCCTAGGTTTCTTAATTTGTGGTTTTCTTATACTGAGGATCTAAAGAATAACACTTTTGGATTTGCACTAGGAGACACTTTGCACTAGAGAAATACACCTTGTTCTTTTCTATGTTCCTCTCCTGGTTGCTAATATGCCAAGCTCAAATCCACTTCTTCACAAAAGAGCCTTCTTATAAAGTTATAACTACATTAAGGAGTGAGGAAGAGTTAGCTATTATTTACCAGGTTATGCAGGCTTCTTGGCAATGTGCAAGATTTTTATTTCCAATGTTTAGGAAAAAATAGTGCTTTTTAAGTAAAGCCAAATGTTAAACTATGGCAACAAAGAGAAAAACCGAATACTGGAATACTCTGTGCTTACAGCTTTCTCATTTAGATAATCCTTAGATATTTTTCACTGTGTGCGAATCCTTGCTTGAATTTATCAGGTAAGTTGGCCGACTATGTTGCCTTCCCTTACAATTTTGATGATAGTGTTGCCAGCTAATGATGACCTGGTACACATTAATGTGGTTTAAATGATTGGTTGTATCAGAAAGCCTGATTTTTCTAGAACAATTGCCTCTGATCTGGTTTTTTTGTTTTGTTTTGTTTTGTTTTTTTCCTGCTCCATTCAAATCTCAGCAATTTTTCCCAAAGAGAAAGACTCTCTCCCCAGGCTCTGCCTCGTATCTCTTAGAGAAGGCCTCCAACTGTCCTGAAGGGTGTGTTCCATCCTTCTATTGTCTTTCCTTCTTCAACTTCTCATAGATGATTAATTACTCTAGCATATCATGGAATCTTGTGTGAATTACTTTTCCTGGTATGCATGAGAAAAAGAAACTGATTCATGCAATGAAAGTGGAGGATCTCCAACTTTCAGGAAAATTATGGCTTAACTAAAAACATCTTAATTATATTGTTTATATACAATGTTTCAATGAGCTGTCAGTTCTCTTGGATAATATATTTCATATCAATGGTCAAATACAGTTATTTGACCAGCTGGATCAAACATCACTTTGTTTCTTTTTTTTTTTTTT
>NW_017731783.1:401755-420677 GCF_001890085.2 Hipposideros armiger
AATCCACCGCCACAGGGACCGCAGCCCACGCCGTCGCCGGCGACCCACGGCAGCCCAGCTCCAGGTCGAGCCGCTGTTCAGCATCTCAGCTGCGGAGGGCAGCGTCACTGGCCCTCATATGTGGGATCCGAACCGGGGCCTTCTGGCATCCCAAGCGAGTTCTTAACCATCGCGCCACTCGGCCGGCCCGTTTCTATTCTTAAATAATAATAGGCACCAATTATTGCCCCCTTTTATGTGTCAGAAACATTCTTATGTGTTTTACATTTGTGACCTTATTTAATCCTTGTGTCACACCAGTGAGGAAAATATTACTTGCCCCATTTTACAGAGGAAAAATTAAGAATCTTGGAGAATAAATAATTTGCCAAAAAACATACACCTAGTAAGAGACCACAATACCTCACTCCCACCCAAATACTAATTTTATTTCATTCACCACTTCTCAACAATATGGCTAACAGTGGTTGCCTTTTACAGCTTTACAAGTATTCTCTGAGATGATTTAATACTCCCTCATTATTTGCTTAATGCCTCATTTCCTCTCTGTGATTATAATCCTTTGTCTGATCCTCATTATTGGGGAAATTCCTCATGTTTATTTCTAGCCATTTATGCACTTATTATTTCATCCTTGGTTTTTAGTTGGGCCTCTGGAGATGAAATGCATCATTTATCTTCCCAAATGAGATGAAGAAAAAAAATATTTCTCTCTTAACAGATTTGGAGCCTTTCCTATCTAGTCTTTTCTCCATTAAAACCTCAGGCTAGGTTTAAGTAAAGCTATTGTCTTTTATAGAGTTATAGCAGAACAGGTCTTGCTTATATATTGTTGATATTTTTAGTTTGGATTGTTTATTGTAAAGAGAAGCTAAATTGACCTCTTGATGCCTCTATATATTTTGGTCTTTTCTCACCTGATTTCAGCTGACATCAACATCTTCTCCGTATTTTATCAGTTAGAACACTCAATAAGAAATATAAACCAATGTATTTTTGTAAAGCTTTGGACACTAGTCTTCAATCAAACAATACTCATGAGTAATGGAGAAAGCACCTAAGAGTTTCATGTAAGAGGGCTTTTCCTAGGACCCAGTAAGAAATCTACACATCACACCAGTCCTCAGAGTTGGAATCAGGATTCTACAGCTGAAAGAGACTTTAAATTCATCTAGAGTAGATGCCTCGTTACAAATTAGGCAACAAAGATCAAAATAACTTAACAGTAGTCAGACACTGTGTTAGAGAAGAATCAGAACTCAAGTCTAGGCCCTCTGACTCATAAATTAATAGCATCTTTAGAAAAATTAGAAACCTAGAGAGGATTGGGCCCAACTTCTTTTTCTCATGTCTCTTTTTTACTCCATATCTAAAAATTGGTCATGTGGCCTTGGACTTTATCTAGAGCTTTTTCTGAAATACCATATTCTCCTAGTAATGACATACTGGCATTTTAAGGAGGAAAGGAAGTAAATATGTACCCAAGCATAAGGAATCTGCAATTTATCCAGCAGCATCAATTTATATAAATACTTTATATGCCATTTTTAGAGGAAACAAATAAGCATTTCATTAGTAAATATCATTTATTATATAAGGTAACTAGAAATCAGAGTTCTTTGAAGAAGATGGTTATAAAGAAAACACTTTTGAATAGTTAAAATACCTCACATTTTGATTAGCATCACTCAGTGACTATGTATCAGTCTGTGGAACTGGAAGAATAGTTTCCTCCCTTAAGATCCTGGCAAGAGACATTTTTTTTTTATAGATACTGCTGGTCACAAATCAATATGATAAATATCATTTATCATATTAATTAGCTCCTCCAAGACATCATCTCTGACCCTAAGAAACCAACTGAAAAAAAAATAGAGTATAGGGTTGTTTTCATGTCCATTTAGACCTCTTGAAATTTCTCTAGAATAATGCCAATTCATAGCCCCTATTCTGGTGCTGGAAACAGTGATTGAATTGAATGGTTGTCAGCCTTCATTTTATGTTAAAGATGTTTGTGCCTCTCAACCGAGTTGAAATCAACCTTTCTGCTTTCATCAAGACAGCCAATCCCACACTTTTTCAAGTCTCACCAGATCAGCTGTGATTCCAGACTTAGTCTCATCCCTTTGGGATTAGGCCTTCTCAGCTTGCTCTGCACATCTTTTAGTAGGATTTTGGAAACCAGAACTGGTAGTGTAGGCCCAAGTGTGTAAATGATAGCATTTGTTTGTGGAGACACTACCATGAGTAAAACAATATTTTTCTCCCTTAATTTTCAATGACGAAGCTTTCAGGATGAAAGAACAGAACACATCGGACAACACAATAGAATGTTTAAAATCAGGACTTTCTCAGAAAACTTAGACTGTGATCCTGTACCACTTTTTTCTACCCTCAAGCCTGTGGATGTCACTGCCATTCTCTCTAGATCCCTATCCATTTTTAGATCCTAGAAAGGCCCCCGAGATAGAGTTTACAGCTGATCATTTTGTCACTTCCTTCTTTTAACCCTAAAAAAATTGGAGTGAGATTTTAGTTTTGTTTTGCTCCTGTTCTGCTTTCACAGCTGTACAAAGATAACAAATCAGGATCTCCAGCCAGTCTGACCTGTCATGCTACTGGGCTGACTACCAAAGGACGTGAATATTCACCATCAACTAGAGATATGAAAGCCTCAAAGATTCCACAACTTCCACCAAGACCTCTTGTGAGGAATTGCTGAACTATTTTTTTGGGAAATAATTCACATTGTATACTCTTCTCTTGGAAAATAGCTCCACAACCTACTAAAAGTTAGAAAACCATAATGACACCTTATGTCCCTGTTGGCCATTCTAAGGAGCCAAAGCAGCAGAGTGCTCCTAGGCCATACCTAGTCTCTCATAAACTCTATGTCTGCTGCACATGTGTCTTGTAGTGATCAACAAGAGACTACGCACAGGGGTGACTAGCTGTGGGGAATGATTAAAAACTCTAGATGGTAATAACATGTTCTTTCCCAGTAATTTGTACTTAGTTCCCCATGAGACTCTAGGTGTCAAGTGCCTCAATTCAGAGCTGCGTTTTTCTGGAAATAAAAGTTGATATTAATTCTCACAGCAAAAGGAATGATAATGTCAACCCAAGTACGTTTATAATTATAGAGACCTCACTCTTTTTTTATGTTGAGAGGACCAACTACTACAGAATTAAGTAATAGTTATAAGAGAATGGAGGTCAACAAGAGCTTCTGTGAAAAAGAAAAATCAGGGCCGGCCGAGTGGCTCAGTTGATTAAGAGCACGAGCTCTGAGCAACAGGGTTGCCGGTTCGAATCCCACATGGGCCAATGAGTTGCGTTTGAGCTGATCTGAGCTGCTGCTGAGCTGCCAACAGGTGGCAGGATTGCTCAGTGGTTAGAGCATGCGCTCTTAGCAACAAGGTTGCCAGTTCGACTCCAGCATTGGATGGTGGGCTATGCCCACCGGCAACTAATATTGAACATGGCACCTTGAGCTGAGTGGCCAGGAGCTGCCGATGGGTGGCCGGATGGCGACTGGACTTAGAGCTGAGCTAGCTGCACCCTCCAACAACAGGGGGCTTGCTGATCAAGAACACAGTAGTCACAACTTAGGCCTGGACCACCAGTGAGAGGCACAGCTGTTCTTGTTCACTGACCATCCTCTGTGAACTGGGTTGCCCTCAACATACAGAAATGCAAGATACATCCCACATGCATTTGCCATACAAGTATCCTACACATTGTGATGTATAGCAGAAATAAGAGCTTACACTTTTCTTTGATGGTGGTTTTTTTTCTATATTTAGGTAAAGAAAACAGTTTCTAGGGCAATTGGAGAATGAAAAAAATCCTATTTTAAGTCTTCTATAATGTATGAGAATGAAGTGACGTGGTATAGTAACCTATCAGAACATAGTGGCATTCATTCTGCCCTGCTTTAATTTGATATTCTTGTTAGTTCTTATTAAGAAAAGAATTAAAATGTATTCTTTCAAATTTATAAAGCAATTACTTGACGTTGTAGGGACTACAAGGATAAGTGCAAGAGTCCTTAGAAGTTCAGTTTATTAGGAAGCTAAGACACAAAAATAACTATAATATTAAACACGATGTTCTTTGTTTTATAAAAAAGTTCACACAAGGACTTAAGCGTTTATAGGAGAAAAGGGGAAAATGAGAGAAGGCTTGGAGAAGGAGCTATCATTTGAGCTGGGCCTTAAAGAATCTCTGAGACTTTAAATAAACAGAGATACAGAGATAAACCCATTAGCGGATTAAGCAGAAGGAAGAATCAAGCAAATGGCTTGGACGTGAGATATGTTCAATTAAGAGCAAGTAGCTGAGTTTGCCTGAAGCACTGGATCCATGAAGTGCATGATAACAGATACACTAGAAACAAGGACCTCCCCAGACAATATTTACTGTTTAACTGAGAGTTCTGGATTGAATCCTGGGGAAGCCACTGGAGGTTTCTAAGCACAGAAATATTGTGGTAACTGCTAATAGATGATGAGTAATATTAGAATAGATATAAGTGGTAGTTGGGCAAGAGGACAGAGAATTCTGGTTTTGAATTAAGGTCCAGGTTAAGTAGGTCAACACATGAAACCCACAGAAAGCTGGCTCACTGGGGCTAAAATAGAGACATAGAGTCATGTTAAGGCTCACCTATGACCCTAAGGGAAAACCAGTCCACAGAGGAGGTGATTAAGGTGTAAGATAAAGGGTTTGTGGTCAGAGGAGTACTTTTACTCTTCAAGCACTTAGAGGTGTTTTTTTTGAGAAAGGCTGTGTCTGGTGGTTGAGAAACTGAAGTAGAGATAAAGATCGCTAAAGTTTAGGAAATTTTGTGAGGCCACAAACATTAATGTTGAAATCTTAGAGGATGGGATGGGAAGGTCAATGAAACAGGGGCTACAGTTGCTACAGAAGATGAGGTGTAGCCTGGAAGTTAGTAGATATAGGCCGAGAAAATGATATAAGTGGACATGGGTAAGAAAAAGACTTTCACTGGCTACCCAGCTGAATTTTGACATTTAAACCATGAAAATGTGGCACCTTTTCTAATTAATTAGTTAATGTATTTTTCTATGTATGCTGACCTGTGAGGGGAAGTGGCTTCAAATTTGGCAAGGGCTTGAGGGCAATATTATCAAGGAAAAGTCGAAAAGTTAGTTTCTTTAAGGCAGAAGTATGGAAGGAGGGAGTCGCTCACAGTAGAAAGGGTTCCTGTGGTACCTGTGGTACACTGGAGCAAGCTCATACTGGCTCATGATACTGAAATTTTCAAGAACTTTTTTCAGCTGGTTGATGTCAAGTTACTAGCTTCCAAACAGCCATGTGGCAGAATGTACACCATGGAAATTGGCAAATGTTACAAATCAAAAGTCCCCTCTCCCTTCATTCAAAGAGCCTATTGTTAAACACTGACCTGCACACCACTGCATAGTGCATAATGGGAAGCACTGTTAGAGGATAAATGGTGGAGTGGATCTGGGGGAGGCAGAAATGGGCAGCTTGGATGAGGCCACTGGAGGGAATGGAAGTGAGCAAAGATGATAGGAATAAAGGAAACAAGAAAAGTGTGAGGTAAACAACAATACTTGTATCTTATTAGTAACGGGGAAGATCTTATTTATGAGCCAAAGTTTCCCTTGAAATGCTAGTATTCTGACCAAGCCTCTGCAAATTTCCCTTCCTAGTGTCAAATTTTATCTGTTCATGGCTTGCAGCTTTAAAAGTCAGGCAAAGACAAGTGATGTAGTTATTCTTTGCAACAGGTTTTCTCACTAGTGTTCTAAGTTAAACAAAAGCACATAAGACTCCTTTTGTATAAATTTGTCCAATTTATGTAACATATACAGGACTCATTATTTCCCCTTCAACCCTTCCTTACTTTTGATCTTCCCTTATAGTCTTCTTTTTTAATCACACTTTTAGACATAGACATAATATCTTTTATGGTAATTAAAACTACCCTTTCTCTTGCCTTTCTAAAGCCAAAAATAAAATATCTTGGATTTAATATGAAAAGCAAAATAGATTAAAAATCAGGCTATTGTTTTTTGAAATGGATACTTTATGAGGATTATTAAAACCAATTGTTCATAGTATGATGAGCCTTTTTTAATTAAAACACATACTCAGTAAGCAAGCTGGATGTTAGTTAGGCTACCGACTTTTGCATCCAGTATTGAATTTCAACATTTATTGTATTTTTACCATGTGAAAGGCACTGAAAGAAGACCTGCAAAAAGAAGTAAAATGCCTGGCCTGTGTACCCAAGGAATTTGGAAGGGAGGAGACATTTTGCCTGGAAATGAAGAGCTCAGCCTCTGAGGTCAGAGAGCCCCAAGTTATAACTGAATTCTTCTACATGGAGCTATATAAGCACAGGATGTTACTTAACCTCTCTGGGCTTCAGTTTTCTGCTTGTCTTAGTTCATCCAGCTTGCTATACCAAAATATTGCAGAACTGGCCTATGAACAACAGATTATGTCTCACAGTTCTTCTGGAGACAGAAGGTCAGAGATCGGAGTACCCACATGCTAAGGTTCTACATCTGGGGAGGCCCTGCTTCCTGTTTTATAAATGGCCTCACATTAACTCCACATGGCAGAAGGATCAAGGGAGCTTTCTGGGGCCTCTTTTATAACGGCACTAATCCTGTTCCTCAAGGCTCCAACTTCAAAAACGAATCACCTCCTAAAGGCCCCACCTCCTAAGACTATTGCTTTGAACATTAGGATTCCAAGATGTGAGTTTTAGGGGCGTACAAATATTCACACCATAGCATTCTGCTTTATTTAAATTGTGGTGATAAAATGACATCATGCCTATAAAAGTTAACCCAGTGTCTGGTACTTGGCAGTGCTCAATAAATACTAACGGGTGGGGATGTTAAAAGTGGTGGACTTGGTGGAAATGATCAAAGTGATGGAAGTAGTGGAGGTAGGAAAGGTAGAGATAGGGGAGGTGATGATGGTAGAAATGGTGGTAGAGGTGGTGATGGTAGAGGTAGTGATTGTGGAAGTGACAGTGAAAGTGCTGATAGTGGATAGAGGTGGAGATGGTGGAGGTACTGATAATGGAGATGGTGAAGGTGGTAATGGAGAACATGGTGATGGAGAAGGTGGTGATGGTGGAGGTAATGATGATGGAGGTGGTGAAGATGCTGGTGATAGTGGTGATGGCAGCATTTTAATTGTAATAATCATTCTCTTCTTCGTCAAAACAGTAATTTTGTACTAAAAATTGTTAATACAATTGTTTTTTACTAGAATTGGCTCTATTTATGATTATCCTACCAACAGGTATTTTCTATCAATTAATACTTCTAAAGAGCAATACTGATAACCACTGGGAGCAGTGCTCTATATAGTACAAGGGTTGGCAAACTGCGTACTCTTTGGGTACGTTCTGTCTCAAAAGTTTGCTGACCCCTGGAAGAGCCAATCTGGTCCCTCACAACAATTTAAAAATTATTCGACAGCCATAAATATATTTTTACATAGTCACCATTATGTGAATAATATCCTTTAAAAATTGTATAAATGAAACTATGATAGTTTTATTTTCGTTTTCAATTTTACTTCAGAGCCTGCGGCTCACAAGCCGCAATTTGCTGACCCCTGGTGGCTCTTCCATCTCAAAAGTTTGCCAACCTCTGCTCTAGTAGAACACACAGGTCACTGAGGGCAGCAGAAATATAAATAATTAGACTATTGTATACCAAGGGCCATACAGACATATGCAGAGTGTTACAGAATGCAATAGGGATAGATTTGTGCCTGAAGGTGACTGAGAAGGTTTCACTGTAAAAGACAGTAAATTAAGCCCAGAGAGTGAAAAGAAATTGTTCACGTGGAAAACTGGGGAAGGATTTCCAGGCTGAGAGGGTAGCATGCAGAAGAGTGGAGGCGCAGAAGTACACGGGGCATAAAGGTAAGAGTGAAGCCGAAGAATAGGATGCATGGGGCAAGTGATGGAAGAAGAAGCTGGGTCTAGACTGAGATGCACCTTGAACTTGCTTTTGGCAGTAGAGAGCTATTAACTATTGTTAGGTAAGAAAGTTACTCCTATGGAGAATGAACTAAAGAGGAAAAAGACAGAAGACATAAAGATCAGTTGGACTATAACTCAAAGTACCCACACCAGAGGACATAAGGGCTTGCCCAAGCACAGCATTAGGGACAGTCAGAACCCACCTGGAAGATAGTGAGGAAATAGAAACTACAAGAAAAGGAGTGAATTTAGAGTAAGTTCTTCCAGCTTTTCTGTCTTTAACCCATCCTGATGTGGGAGATGCGCTTGTCACACTATTGATAAGCAGCTTGAAATTGAGCCAAAACAGGAGAACACAATGACTTCAAAAGAAATACAGAATAAGAACTAGTTCTTAGCAGTGTGTGGTCTCTAAGTCTTACACTCCCTGGTATTATCTAGTTCTCAGTAACTTTTAAGGAACAGAAATGTAGAAGTCAAATTCAAGAATCTTCATAACTGATTTTTAATGGAAAGAAACAGAATATTAACTTTCCAAAGCTCCTTTCTGAATGTTACTGTTCTCTTTTTAATAGTGCTTTTATTTTTCCTGAACAAAAGTATGCTGCATTGTAGAAAATTCTGAAGAAAAAATAACATGAAATTTATAAATAACAAGCATTATGCCAAGCTTTGCTGGCAATTGGAAGAATTTGGCTTCTACTCTAAGTGAAATAGGAGACATTTCAAGTTATTAGCAAATGGGTCACATGATGTCGGTTTTTAAAGAATTATTCTTATTGTTCTGCTAGGAACAGATTGTATAGGGACAAGGGTAAAAGCATCTATGATTATTTCTTTAAAATAGATTCTAGAAAATAAAACGTGGAATTACTTTATCGAGACTATATTTGTTTAGGTTCTCTTGCAAATTATACTCCCGTTGTGCATAAGTATGCATGGGAGAAAAGACTCATTTAGAAAGTTAGCTTCTGGAGAATTCAGGTTCAAAAATCTGTTTTCTCCCTTAATGAAAATAACTGGTTCCATCTGAGACTTATAATTAACTTCCATGACATAATTATCATTTCTTTTTTTTTTTAGCTGAGCCATCCTGCTACCTGTTGGCAGCTCAGCGGCTGCTCAGCTCGGGCTGGACTCGAACCGCTGTTGCTCAGAACTCAAACTCCTGAGCGAGCTCTTAACCAACTGAGCCACTCGGCTGGCCCTATGATTATCATTTCTGCTCAAGTACAGCCATGAATCAGGAAAGCATGAATTGCCAATATAAAAGTAGGCAGAATTAAGAATTCCTTCCTTTATTTATTAAGACTTTATTTAGCAACTATTGTGTCCTCAGAAGTCTGAGGATACAACAGTAACACAGACCCAGGCTCTGCCATGACTTCAAAAAACAGATAATCTGAGAATTTTTTTTTTAATGCTTATGCATATAATTGTTTACCATGGTTACAACTGTTTCACAAAGAGAAATAAGGGTGTTAGGACCGTAGGGCAACCATGAAGTGTGTCGTCAGGGAAAATTCATTGCCCCTTCTTTAAAGAAATCTTCCTTGAGTTCCAGGTGAGGGAACAGAAAAGGACAAGGGCCAGAAGCAGGAATGAGAAGAAAAAGTGAGCTAAAAGGAGTCCAGTGTAGCTGGAACATAGAGATTGGTGGTAGGGAGAAGGTGGAGGGAGGTACAGAAATGGTCTAAGATAAAACAAGAAGTAATAAGGGCCCAGGTAACCCAGTATGTTGTATGCCGAATGAAGAATTCTGAAAATTTTGCAATGGGAGGCTATTAAATAGTTTCAACCAAGGGTCAAGCATCTTAACCTTTATGTACTTTTTTTTTAGGTATAATTAACATTAGCATTAAGTTAGTTTCAGGTACAATGTGAAGATTTGATATTTGTATATATTATAAAATGATCATCGCCATGAGTCTAGTTAACATCCATCGCTATACACAGATGTTCTTAATAAAATAAACTCAAATTAATTAACTTCTAGCTCAATGTGCTTAGCTATGTAAAAGTTGATGTTAGATGATTTAATCAACCAACTATCGACCATTTCGGTGACCTGACAGTTGTCAAACATTAATTTCAGGATATGGTTGATACAAGCATGGATAATCAGAATTATTTACATTTAGAGACACTGAAATGGAAATTACTTAGAAATTTCTCATAAACATAACACAATATTATGCTTGATTACACTTGTAGAAAACATTCCATTGCATTTTTCCTTCAGGCTTAGAGAATGACAGTCAACATTGTTGCAAATTATTTGCCAATGAAAATAAAAACCTCTAAAATGAATTTACTTCTGCGGGATGGATATTACAGTCACATAAGATTTAGCTGGAAACTAACAAAAAAGAACTGGGGGAATAAATGGAAGGAACAGCTGTCCAGGAAGTTATCAGTTGCCAAGTTTGCACGGAATGCACTGGAATTCCCAGAAAGCAAGAGTGTGCTCTGTCAGCCCCATTTAGCCCATTGATGGTTGTATGCCTTTTGAAATCACATTAGAGGACCCAATTTTCTAAGTCTTATCTCCTCTTGAAAAAGAATATATATTTCCATGCTCCCACAGGATGCATAATTTTGCATCATTGTTAGTGCTTATTACCACCATTTATCTCTCCAGTCATCCACCGGTTCCATTTTGTGTAAATCTGAATATGATTTTATACACATTTAAAAATGCCATTCCCAGTTACACTTCAAATGGTAAAAGTTAGTTAAAATGATCTTGCTTTGATCATCTTATTCCAACAGTTAAAAGGTTAGTTTTCTTAGTAGTATTCGCTTTTTACATCATCATATATGCAAGATTACAAAGACACAGTGTCAAATAAGAAAAATATCTATACTAGAAGGCTTGGAACCCTTAAATTAATCGACATTGTTTTGTCTTAAAGATTGGGATTATACACTATCGTAAATATTTATTTTTATTTAACACTTATCTAGCACTTGTATTTGTCAGCCATTTTTCAAAGATGCTGTACAAATATTAACACACCAAATATTATGGGGCATTCTATTTCTGTTTATGGTGGGCTTAAGTTTGTCATAGCTTCTTAAACTGAGACAATCCTGGTACACGGTGTCAAGCTAGTTTTGAGGACCTGAGTAGAGATTTAGCACAGTAGAGTCCAATATTTGGCCAAAGCCAAACAGGAACATCTTGAGGACGAAACATTTTTCCTCTACCTTCTTATGTTCTTTCATTAGGGTCTATGAATTAAACTGACAAAAGATAGATTAGCAAGAGAAAAGACAGATTTTTATTTATGTACACACAGGAGTTCACAGAAAAATATGACTTGAGGAGTCGGTTAGAATTTGAAGCTTGTGTACCATCTTAATAGGGGAAAGGAAGGAAGAGAAAGGCACTTACGAAAGACTTTTAGGAAAGATAAAACGGGCCCTTAGAAGAATAGATGAGAGATGTAATAGTTTTGTGACAATGTCTGTTTAAATGGTGACATTTCTCCTTCCTGGTGATAAGAGTCAATCTTCTCTGGTTGAAGAAACTCCTGGGGAGTGGATTTATGACAACTGAGTTCTTTGGAGAGGCTCTGCTTTTATGCAGATAAGGGAATTCAGAAAAAAAAGCCTATTCTCAAATACCAACAGCTCAAAATAATTTGTGCCGTAGTGGCACATTCTGGACCCCTTCAAAAAGAAGCAGGGTCAAAGAACACTGCCCTTGACCCTCACTCCCAGGGTCCATTCAAACTCTGGGCTAGCTCTGAGAGTGGAGCTCTGCACTAGAATGGAATAAGGATGGACCTTCTCAGGGCCCAACATATTCTCAAGTCCAGTCACACCAGTCTGGACGTGTCAGTGATGCGCTTAATTCTAGGTTTGTACTGTGGACAGACTCAGGGAAAAGACCAGCACTAAAGAAGCCCTACTACCTAGAACATTCTTTTTTTTTTAAGTTTATTTTTCAATTACAGTTGAAGGAACATTCTTTTTATTTGTGGGTTTTAATAATGTCTCAAAGAATGGATGTGGCCTGGAATCTGGCTCTTTCAACAGTGCAGAGCTATTTTTTAAACCTCCCCTAGTTAACCATAGTGGGAAACTCACATGGTTCACATCAACAAACTCTTATTGAGCATTTACTAGTACCAGACAGTATATGCTATTAGTGGCATCCTCATTTTGATCATTGAGAAAACTGAGACACAGAAAACTTTAGTGACTTTTTCAGGGTCAAATGGCTGGTCAGTGGCATAGTCAATATTTGTACCTATTAAGTTTGACTCCAAAATTCAAGCTCTTAACAACTGTGAATTGTGCCCCTACTATGCTGGCCTTCCTCCTTGAAGTTTTTCACTTTAATTCAGAGCATACCAAATGGTTTCAAGAAGCTCTTATTGATAGTATTAATGTGACAATATTATCATCTAAAAGCAGTTTTGCTGATAATATCAATCTTTTGACTCATCCTAATGCAATTGATCATTCAAATCTGGTCATTTCTTCTGCCCTAAGATAATATCCAAAGCAGAACAACACTGTATCCATCGTAAATAGATGACCCTTGACTCACAGTTTTGGTTTCTTTATATTCTGCCCTTCAAAACACATAACCTGCTCAGGCCCCAATGGCTCATGCTTATGGTCACTCAGCTCAGGGTTGATGGCTTTAGTCAACATGTCACATTATCCTCCATAAGATCATTCAGAAGCTTTATACTTACTCTTAGAAATATCTGCCCCCAAAGAAATTTGCAATTAAATTGATGATAATGAATATACTCATGATCTCTCTAGAATGGAGGTTCACTTGAGGAAGGAATGGAAGTTAAAGTTTAAATAGTTTCCTAGGTCCCTAGATTGTTAGAGCTACAGATACTCTAGTTTTAGGTTATTCTAACCATTCTCCCCCATAATTGAACATGGTGCCTGATAGTTTCAGGGGGCTCATGGGCCCCCTAAGTCCCATCCAAGGACCACGTTCCCCTTCCCCTGCCTCCAATTCTGTTACTATATTGACTTTCAGCAGCTGTTGATCAAGAAGTGTATTTGATCCTATTGTGAACAGCGTTGTTATATGCAACCAACAAACAGCACATTTTTGTTGGACACATACCATCTTCCAGGGACCATGATAGTTACAGTGGAAATGAAGTTAAATCAGGTATAATACCCACATTCAAGTTTCCATCAGAGAGAGAAGCATGAAGGCAGAGAAAGGCATGACAGTTCAGGTGTGTACCAAATGCTGAGAAGTCAGGAGAGGTTTTACTGCACAGGAGATATTTAAGCTGGTTCTGGAAAATGGGTAGGTGTGTGGCAGCTACTCACATGACCATTTGTATGTTTAAATTGGCAGATTAGAATCTGACCCATTTCTTTTAAAAGCTACTTGAAAAAAATCTCAGGAGATTCCGTTGATGGTAGAGAAGGGATGAGTCTTAACTTCATTCCAGGTCTTGTTAAACCATGTCTAGATTTGAGGTTTTAAACTATAGCCTCTGATCCCAGATAGACCAAAGCTGCATCCTTACCCAGCTTGATTGACATTCTTGTTGTGTGATGGTGTAACAATCGCAGTCAGACGCCAGGGGGCAATGCAGCTTCACTGAAAATCATAGGAAACGCTCCAGACTCATTTTGACTAAGAACATTTACAACATCCTGGTGCGAAAGTGAAAGAAATCTTACTAAAAAGAGAGTTCTACTAAGAGGGGGGCGGAAATGTTAATAAATCCTATCTTTGAAAGCTTCTTGAATTGCCATCAAAATTGCCTTACAGCATTTGTGCACAGCTGAACATTTTGCAATATTACTTGCAAAAGAATTAGTTTTCATTTTTTCTTAGTATAGTTGCATGATCTTTCGAGTCCTCACCTAACAAATGGTCATTCTTACCAACCCTCAGCTAGCCTGAATCACATTGTTGGCCCTCTCTGTTATGGCCTCTGCCCAGTTGTGGGCTCTCCTCCCTCCGTGCTGTATTCAGCCAATCCAGCTGTACCTCTGGCTGGAGCCGTGGTTCCCTTTAAAGTAATTCCAGTCCAGGCTGTGTTTTGTTTCCAGCTCTGCAGCCGCCAGGTGTCTGCCCTCTCTTAACCCCCAAGGATGAGAGATCAAAGGTGTGCCTACATCTGCCTCCTGCCCAGCTCTTTAATCTGTTACATGTTCAAAAGGGACAAGTATAGTATTGTGCACTTAGGGAGGGGGGATAAATCAGAGAAGTACAAATGGGCAAAGTCCCAGAGTGTGTGCATTCACTAAAATGAGACGGGAAATGTCTGTCCACATAGTAGCCCTGCCATTCGGGATTGTTTTCTTTTAAAAAGAGTGGGAATATTATGAGTAAATGGAGATCTTCCTTTCTCTGATTGGAGCTCTACTGAACCCTTTTAATGAAATACTGTACATGGACCCATTTGGAGACTAGTGTTAAGTAGAAATATAATGAGGCAAATACTTTTTAAATTATAAAATGGAAATTATGAGAACATTTATAGATACGTGGGCTTATTTCACTTACAGCAAAAATGACAGACTAAAAACTTATAGAACAGAAAAATTTTAAGAAACACTGTCTCCAATGGATCATCTATTTTCCACATCCCCGAGACGACATAAGTGGGGAAATGCATTTTTGAAAACAGTAGACTACAAATCAGATATGAAGAAAACAACTCTGGGGGCAGTGGTTATGGAAGGTACAGAGTTTTCACCTAGACAATAGCACTCAGGCGTACTCAGCACAGCATTTCCTTCCACCACGGTTTTGAATGAAGGGATACGATAGAAAAGAGCTCACAATCTACTAAGAAATTATTTCTAAACTTAAACTCAGAAATAATTTAATCAACTTGAGCACCCACAACTTTCTTTAGAGTCTCAGGAAAGCTCTCTGATTTTCACCAAAGACATAAATGTGAGCGGGCACTGATTGTTTTCTATCTCTGCCCTCCAGTGCCCACACACGCCCAGAAGCAGCCTTTCGCTTCCTCTTCTCCTCTGTACCAGGAGGAGGAGTTGCTTACAAAAAGGAACTTCAGTGTCAGTTGTGCCGAACTGCCATCACACAGTAGCAAGGCAGGAGCAGTGGCCCAATATTAAGTCACGCCACACCGTCCTTCCCCAGTTACAATGGTTTTGAATCCAAATGTTCACAGTATGTGAGAGCAGAATAGTGGCAGTTATTAACGGCTATGGTAAGGAGGGAGTCCTGATCAGCTGCATCAAATAGTTCATTCATCTACTTAAATATTTACTCAGCACTTACTTTGTCCAGACACACTGCTGGACTTGGGGAATTCAGTGATGATCAGAGTCCTGTTCTCTGTTCATGGAATGTACGGTCTGGAGGTGGAAGTTGGCATTAATGAAATAATCAGAGGTAACTGCTCTGAAAGAAAGAAATACAGTTCTCTTGGCAGAATCTACTGTAACAAATAAACTAATCTAGAGGGTCAGGGAGAATGCCCCCGACAAAATCCTCATAAACTAAGAGCTGAAAGATCAAGAAGGGTGAGGGAGAGCACATATTAATATTCAGAGAACTCAAAGTGTGAGATGGCTGTAGTACAGAAAGCTAAGAGATGAGATTCAAGGTGAAGTCAGAGAATTTAGACATATGTAACTGTTTTAGTTATCTGCTGCTACATAACATTATAGTATTACCCCAAAGTGCAGCATAGCAGCTTAAAAACAACCACTTTATTATACCCTATGATCTTATAGGTCAAGAATTTAGTCAGGTTTCAGCTGGGTGATCCATCCTCTGTTCCACATTCCTAGAGGTTGGGTTAGTCTGGGGACGGGGGAGGGCGCAGGGGAGGGGAGGTCCAGGATGGCATTCATTATTCATATGCCTGGCACCTTTGTTTCAGTGTCTGGGAGTCTGGGCTCATCTGAGACTGTTGAACAGAGCACCTGTAAGTGACAACCATAGCATTGCAGCTTCAAGACTTCTTACATGGCAGCTCAAAGCTCTCAGGGATAGTATCCAAAAGACAGGAAGTCTTAAGTTCTGTGCCCAGATACTACCATTAGCATGACTCCGCCATATTGGTCAAAGCAGTCACAGAGCCCTCCCAGATCAAGGAGAATAACAGAGATGCCACTTCTGAATTGGAAGAGTTTCAATTAATTTGTGGCCATCTTTAATCAGCCATGGTTCACCCTGTGGACATATTATTTAGATTCCCTGTAAGGCAAAATATATTCACTTCTTCTAAAGCCCTCTGAAAATCTTATCTCTTTATGGCATGAAATTCAAGGTCCAGGTTCCTACCATCTAAATAAGGTTCAGGTGCTGATGACATTCTTTTGATGCAGTTCTCTAGTACACTTTCTCTCAATATGAAGATTTATGATATTGGGTTGTCAGAAAAGTCAGGACACATTTTTGCAACAAAAAACATAGAAAAAATACATCATGGCTTTTCTGACAACCCAATAGAATGGAAAGGTATCTGCTCTACATACATCCAGCACACACTGGTGATACAGAGGTTAGATAAATGCAATGCACACTCTCATTCAAGGACTGGAGGAACGAGGAACACGTAGCAATCTCTACTCCATAGCAATTCTGAAATTCGAATGTTGTCAGTTCCTTGACTGGGGGGCCCAATCCTGCTCCCTGGGAATGATTCTCTGCAGCTCTTGTCTCTACCCTCCAAACTCTTGGTTGCACCTTCTGAATCATGCGGTTTCTATAATGTCTTAGCTCAGGTTGCCATAACAACATACCATAGACTGGCTGCCTTAAACAATAGCTATTTCTCCCAATTCTGAAGACTGGAAATCTGAGAGCAGGGTGCCAGCATGGTCAGGTTCTGGTGAGGATGCTCTTCCTGTCTTGCAGACAGCCACCTTCTTGCTGTGTGCTCCCGTGGGCTTTCTTCAGTGCACAGATGTGGAAAGAGAGAACAATATCTTCCTCTCATAAGAGCACTAATCTCATCATGGGGGTCCTACTGCCATGAGCTTATCAAAGTTAATTACATCCTAAAGGCCCCACATTGGGAACTAGTTAGGGCCTCAATATATGAATTGGTTGGGGGGGTACTTTGGGGGAGGGGGACACAATTCAGTCCATAGCACATAAGAAATGGCATTTACAACTGAATAATCTTCTCAGCCTATTTTCTGACCATAGAAGTTTGGGGGCTTCACTTTGAACTACCTCTGCCCATTTTTGCCCAAGCTAATAATGTATCCACTAATACACTTCTCTTAAAATCTTTGTGGGATTCCTATGACTCTTATTAGACTTCACTCTGTTAGGCAAAACACATGTTCACAATTCTCAAGACAGGCCCTTCTTTGGCCTGGACTCAGAGTCAGGGTGCTGTGGGACAATCCCCTTAGGAATCTTAGAAGTCCTTTTGTCTCTTTACAAACTTAGAGTCACACACTTAAATCATTTTTATAAGGGTCTTACAGCCACACCCTTATGATGATTTTCACACTCAATCAATTTCCTACTTTGAGAGCCTTTTGCCTTTAAAAAGACTAGGAATATGAAGCCCTTCTACCTTTTTCTAAACTGACAAGTACTAGCTCTATATTTTCTCTAAATTTTGCTTGAAAACTGAACAGTTCTTTTTTAAACTCATTTATATCTATATTTTATCATATGCAACTGTTTAATAAACTAATTGGTACTTTAAACATTCTGCCTGGAACTCATAATAAAATCTAAGGATTGATTAAGTATATTTTCTATTTTCCATGTTACTACATAATGTTGCCAAACTTTCTGCTGCCATATCAGAAAAGTTGCCTTTTCTTCCAGTCTGCAAGGACAACTTTTTTTGCTGTCCTCCCAGCTTATACCAAAAGTTTCCTCCTGGTCTTTTAACGTCTTCCCTCAGCTGATATTGCTTATCAGAATGTCTGTACATGGCCTTTCCATCATAGCAGTCTCCGGACTTCTGACCTGGTGTCTCGGGGTTCCGAGAGGAAATTATCCAAGGGACAGGAGGAAGAAGCTGTCTGTTTCATAAGGCCTGAGCACAAACGCTGGGAGAACATCATTTCCACTGTATTTTAATGGTCAAAGCAGTCACAGAGCTTTCCCAGATTCAAGAAGCACATAACCCCCATCTTTCTATGGGAGGTGTATGGAGGAGTTTGTGGCCATTTTTATTCTGCCACGGGTGACATCATGAAGAGCTTTGCAAGTCACATTAAGGCTTTTGATCTTTATCTTAAGAATAATGAAACACCATTTCAGACTTTCAAAGGGGTGAAGGATATCATACAATGGACTTGCCTTTTGAAAAATCACTCCAGCTTCAGTATAAGAATGCATTCATTGGAAGGAGAGTATTAAAAACTGAATGGCTCTTTTTCAGTTCTTCCTTCTCTGCCCATATCTAATCATACAGATTCATGTGAATGTTGCTATGATAATTTAGCCTAAGGTGATGGCAGTAGCGATGAGAACTGCAGACTCTAGAAATATTTAGATATAAAATCCGTTAGCTAGGCCTGCCGAGTGGCTCAGTTGGTTAAGGGCACGCGCTCTGAGCAACAGGGTGGCTGGTTCGATTTCCGCAAGAACCAGTGAGCTGCGCCTGAGCTGAGCTGCCGCTGAGCTGCTAATAGGTGGTGGGGTGGCTCAGCTGGTGGAAGCGCGTGCTTCTAACCACAAGGTTGCCAGTTCAACTCCCACATGGGGGGTGGGTTGCACCCATCTGCAACTAGGATTAAAAACAGCACCTGGAGGGGCCGGCCGAGTAGCGCAATGGTTAAGAATTCGCTTGGGATGCCAGAGGACCCCGGTTCGGATCCCACATATGAGGGCCAGTGACACTGCCCTCTGGAGCTAAGATGCTGAACAACAGCTCAACCTGGAGCTGGGCTGCCGTGGGTCGCCGGCGACGGCGTGGGCTGCAGCCCCTGTGGCAGTGGGTTGCCATGGGCTACCGT
>NW_017731783.1:420912-424319 GCF_001890085.2 Hipposideros armiger
GACAGCAACTTGTCTGTTCCCCTTCCCCCAATACCCCAGCACTGTTCCCATCCCCCCAATTCCCCAATAAAAATCTTTAAAAAAACAAAAACAAAAAACAGCACCTGGAGCTGAGCAGCCGCCAACTGCCGACGGGCGGCCTGATGACGACTGGATTTGGAGCTGAGTTGGCTGCACCCTCCATACCTGTAATTGGAGGACAACTTGGCTGTTCCCCTTTCCCAATTCCCCAACACTGTTCCCCAACCCAATTCCCCAATAAAACATTTTTTTTAATAAATAAATAAATAAATAAAAATCAATTAGCTAATATTCCTTGAACTCCATTTAGGGTATCATCTTGTCTCCAACTAATTGATAAACTTACTTCTTGGGAATCTTTTTAACATTATAGTCCTGAAAACTAAATATTTACTGCAACTTATATATATTCACTCCACATGTCAATGTTCACGAACATCCATGAAAACTAGCCTCTGAGTAGAAATAGACGGTGATCTGAGGACTCTGTTCAAAAATATCCTGGGCTGGCCGAATGGCGCGTTGGTTAAGAGCTGGCTTGGGATGCCAGCTCTGAGCAGCAGGGCCGTCGGTTCAGTTCTCACATTAGGGCCAGTGATGCTGTGCCCTCTACATCTAAGATGGTGAACAACAGCTCGACCTGGAGGTGGGCTGCTGTGAGTCGCCAGTGACGGCGTAGGCTGCAGCGGGCTGCCATAAGCTACTGTGAGTGGCCGGCAGCCGGCGTGAGCTGCCAAGAGCCGCCATGAGTGGCCATCCAGTGGCCGGCGACCGATCTGCCTCAGCCGGGAAGAACGCAACGATAATACCAACATGGACCACTGAAGCAATGTCCTCCACAACTAGACTGAAGAACAAAAAAGGACAGCAGCTTGTCTGTTCCCCTTCCCCAATTTCCCAATGCTGCTCCCCTCCCCCAATTCCCCAATAAAATCTTTTTAAAAAATCCACAATTAAGATAATATATTTGAATTACATTTGCTGGTATTGATGAAATACTCTTTTAGGACACCTGGCAACATTTGAGAATGATCACTTATTCACTCAATAACATTTATTGAGCATTTGCTCTATGCCAGGCACTATTCTAGTCAGGGAGTTACAACAGCAAGCAAGAATGAAGGTCTCTTCATTCTATTGACGAAGATAGATATAAACAAGGAACCAAATGATAAATCAATGAGACAATTCCAAGAAGTGATGACTGCTATAAAAAAATCAATAAAGGGCGGCCGAGTGGCAGGATGGTTAAGAACTGGCTTGGGACGCCAGAGGGCCCCGGTTCGGATCCCACATATGAAGGCCAGTGACACTGCCCTCTACAGCTAAGATGCTGAACAACAGCTCAACCTGGAGCTGGGCTGCTGTGAGTCACTGGCGACGGCATAGGCTGCAGCTCCTGTGGTAGTGGGTTGCCATGGGCTACCATGTGTAGCCAGCAGCCAGCATGAGTGGCCAGCAGCCACAGTGAGCGGCCGTCCAGAAGCCGGCGACTGATCTGCCTCGCCTGGGAAGAGCACAATGATGGTGCCAACTTGGGCCAGTGAAGCAACGTCCTCCACAACTAGACTGAAGAACAAAACGACAGCAACTTGTCTGTTCCCCTTCCCCCAATACCCCAGCACTGTTCCCATCCCCCCAATTCCCCAATAAAAATCTTTTTTTTTTAAATCAATTAAAAAAAAAAGATGGTCTAGAGAGTTATTACTAGGGCTGCTCTAAATACAGTAATCAAGGAAGAATTCTCTGTGGAAGTGACTTTGAAGTAAAATCTAGGGCCGGCTGAGTGGCTCAGTTGGTTGAGAGCTCGCTCAGGAGTGTGAGCTCTGAGCAACAGCTTCTCCAGTCCCAGCAGGAGCTGAGCAGCCGCTGAGCTGCCAACCAGGTGGCAGGATGGCACAGCTTAAAAAAAAAAAAGTGTGAAGTAAAATCTAAATGAAGACAAAGAGCTAGCTGTATGAATACCTGGTCGGTTAGGGGAGAGCATTCAAGCCAGAGGAAGCAAGTTCACTAGCCAGGGGCAGAAAGGAATTAGCATTGCAAAGCACAGGGAGAAGACCAAAGTAGCTAAAGCATCTTGAATAAGTGAAAAAGTCAAGTGAGATGAAGTGGAAAAAATAGGGTAAATAAACAGGGATATATCCTGTAGGGCCTTACTAGCCAGGGTTAAACACTGATTGATATTTCAATAAAAATGAGATGTCATTGGAGGGTTTTAGTGAGTCCTAGTCATCCACACTTCAGCTTGAATTATTTTAACCTAATTGTTCCTTCTAAGAATTATTTTAGATCAGTTGAAATTACTCATTAAGTGAAAGTGGTAGAAAAGAGGGTAGAATAATTTTGGAATTGGAGAACTGCTGCAGAAAGCATATCTGATTAGTGATTGGCTCTGACTTGCAGGGAGACAATGGACATGGTCTGTGTGAATCACCCATAAGATTAGGAATTTTGCTACACTAAAGATAGTAAGTTGAGGAAAGAACAACTGGTTTTCTTCTTCTTTTCTCTCTTTTTTTTCTTCTATTTTATGTTTCAAATATTTCTGCAGACTATGAAGAATTAAATGTGGGGTGGTAGAGGGTAGGACCCATTGTGTACATATAAATACTCATATATGTATGTGTTATGGCTTACCCTGAATCCTAGGCACTGTCAATGTCAGCCAGTCACCAGATAATGTCTATTGTGTGTCTTGGAAGTCAGAAGTGCTATGTGTAGCTTTTCAGCATCAACAACAATCATTTCTTAAATATTCAAATTTTTTTTAGTATTCGTTTTTTAAGATAAAAGATATATTTCCCCCCCCCATATAATTTTTCTTAAATGTTAATATTAGCTATCTAACTAGATTTAGCTAATTCTAGATTTTCAGTATAACATATAATTGTTACTTTGCAATATAAAAGCCTATCCCTACTATAGGGAAAAGCTTGATTTGGGGTTTAAAAAAAGAAGAGCCGTCTATATGGAACTAATGAATCACTAATGTTTTTATTAAACTTATGTGTATAGTTAAAGTTCTAAAGTCAGACTTGCATTTGTTTCTTAACTTACCTTTTTCCCCTTACTCAGTGAGTGTATTACTGGGCTCTGGTCCACCACCACTCACATCTCTCCTAAGAATTTGTTTAGATTTTCTCACTTTAATTGCATAGAGCCAAACCTTTCTACACACTGATTAGAGTACATTGTCGTTCTTTCATTTGAATAACTTGCTGACACCATGGTTATACACAAAAATAAAACTGGCTGGGGAAAAAAATCAATATTTTCACCTGGTTTTCTGTATAAAGATGGTTTAAAAAAAAAAAACAGGATGGGGTTGGCCGAATGGCTCAGTTAGTTAAGAGTTAGCTTAAGAGTGCAAGCTCTGAGCAACAGGG
>NW_017731783.1:424384-435901 GCF_001890085.2 Hipposideros armiger
GCTGAGCTGCCAACAGGTGGCAGGATGGCTCAGCTGGTGAGAGCATGTGCTCCTAACAACAAGACTGCCTGTTCGATGGTGGGCTATGCCTGCCGGCAACTAAGACTGAACTCGGCACCTTGAGCTGAGCTGCAGCCCAGATGGCTCAGTGGATAGAGCACACACTCTTAACAACAAGGCTGCTGGTTCGACTCCTGCATGGAATGGTAGCTACACCCACCTGCAACTAAGATTGTAACACAGCACCTTGAACTTAAAGGCCATTAGCTACCAACGGGCAGCCAGATGGCGACTGGTGTCCTCCACAACTCAGATAGAACAACAACTTGACTGATCTCCCTCCTCAATTCCCCAGCACTGTTCCCCTTCCCCGATTCCCCAATTAAAACAAAAAACAAAACACAAGGTTGTGACTCATACCTCTTGGCATAGTTGACTGACCAAAAGAATGCCAAGTCCATTTAGGTATGTTCTTAGTTGATTGTCAATGACTACTATTTCCAGGGTGATCTATGTATAAAATATCTTTGTGTATGATAGACTTAAAAGGTTTTGAAATTACTGGCAAAATAACAGCAAATGATAATCTTACTCACATTCGACTTGTTCCGTTAAATTATAACCATTTTTGTGAATACCTCTGAAAGTATTCTGAAGATAAAGATTTTCTTGTCTAGGCCTGAGTGGAAAAAAAAGTCAATTATGACAGTGCTATGCTAGACCTGGTTCATACCAGTTTGCAAGAGTCAATTATTAACATTTTCAGGAATTTTGTGAGCCCATTATTAAACACAGCCCTTTTTACAAATTAAATTATTTTAACTTATAGTTAATGAAATTATATTTTATTTAAGGTGATAAATACCTAACATTCTTTCCTTCCTAATCATTTGACTACATTTTACTACCCATACTCTTGAGGCTGTTTACATCTACTGTACTTGTATAGTGAAATGCTACATAATGGTGCTGCTACTGCCCAGTTATGTTCAGTGACATCAAGCTGGTAGCTTGAAATAGGCCATGGTGGGAGCATTTACAAAGTTGTGTTGCGGGAACCCAGACAAAGAGACAAGGCATGGGAAGCAACTTTTATAATGCCGGCACTGGCTCAGCGGATTCACATCCAGAGGCTGAGCCCCCACTCAGGTGGGATTTGGGGTTATACACCCTGAGGTTTCCAGGTTCCTTATTAGGACATGTGGCCATTGTGCCAGTTCCTGACTGGCTCTCAGGTGAGGTAGGAATTTGAAAAGGTTAAACGCGGAAGTCTTGCTGACCATACAGTTCAGGAATGTCTTTGTCCGAAGCCCGCGCAAAATCCTTGGTGACCACATGGTCTGGGAAGGTCTTTGTCTAGGGCCCATTGCCACAGTTGAAGTTGAAAGAGTTTTAATGTAATAAAAATAATTTATATGGAAGTGAAAAATAGTTTAACAGTAGATCGCGTAAAAAATGTAATGATAATAAATTTACTGCGAAAAGAGCAGATTTGGAAACAATTCAATGCATGATTTTATCAAATGATGGTAGATTTGCTGGCTGTGGATACAAATGTTTGGCCAAAATCACCCAAAGCATTCCGTGAGAATCAATTGGCTATATGGAACTTGCAAAAAAAGGTACTATATATTCTATTATTATTTGTAGATTGTGTTCTATATATCATTAATATCAGTACAATTTATAATAAATATACATATATATGCATACTTTTCCCCCTGGAGAGTCCCTTGTTAAACATTGAGCAGACACTACTGGTTCTGCAGGAAACATGAAATTCAACAGATAACGTAAAAATAGCTTTTGGGGAAAGTTATAAGGGAGAACAAGTTTGTCTCTTTGTGAATATAATCTGTTAAAATCAGAGTGTGTTCCTGCTGATACCAATTTGGTTTGCCAGTTTTGTTTCCATTTCAATTTGAAACTCCTCCAGCTTGAAAGAGAACTAGAATGTCAACCAAATGAAACTGTAGATATTTTTGCTCAGCCTAAAGTATCATGACTATCACATAAAGTTTGGGGAATATGCTTTATTTAAAACTATAACTTACAAGAAAGTACTTTTCTCATCACGTCATTGAACCAGGTCTAATTTATCTTAGTTTAGTATTTTCACCTTTAAATTCACCAAAAATGCACATGAATATCCAGTCAAGGGTAATGTCCACTTGCTTCATGAACAATTTATCATGCTCAAATAGCCTTTTCACTGTATGACCTGCAGGGAGCAGGAACGCTGAACACATCAGACCAGAAAATAGCCTGTGGCCCAACCACTCCAGAGGAGGAAATTGCCAGATCACACCATGTTTTTTAACCACCTGTTTTATGTTTCAACAGAAACCCTTTTAACAACATGTATCAAATGACCTCTATACAGAGTAATAAATAGGAAGTAGTACTAGACACTGGTGTCCTATTGTGTGAAGTTTTATCAATCCATTTATTATCCAGCTTAATTTATATATAGAAATAGTCATTCAGACAGACTTGGCCTTTGTTTTATCCAAAAACATGTCAGATCCCTTACTTAGTGAAAAACTCTCCCAAATGATTTTCATGGGGAATGAAGACACCCATCAGGTCTAAACAAGGGCTGAAAATTAGTTTTGGGGTTGTTTTTTTTTAAAGATTTTATTGGGGGATTTGGGGGAGGGAATAGTGCTGGGGAATCGGGGAAGGGGAACAGACAAGTTGCTGTCCTTTTGTTCTTCAGTCTAGTCGTGGAGGACATCGCTTCACTGGCCCATGTTGGTATTATCATTGCGCTCTTCCCAGCTGAGGCAGACCGGTCACCGGCCACTGGACGGCCACTCATGGCAGCTCTTGGCAGCTCACACCAGTTGCCAGCCACTCGGTAGCTTTACAGCAGACCACTGAAGACTCACTGCAGCCTACGCTGTCACCGGCGACTCTCAGCCTCCCAGCTCCAAGTCGAGCCGTTGTTCACCATCTTAGCTGTAGAGGGCAGTGTCACTGGCCCTCATGTGGGATCCAAACTGGGGCCCTGCTGCTCAGAGCTCGCACTCCCAAGCCAACCCAACTCTTAACCCATGAGCCACTTGGCCGGCCTAGTTTTTAAAGTTGATATTTGTTTAGCTAAATTCTCAAAATGCCAGCAAAAATATCCAGATCTGAAGCATGTGTTTGTTATGAGAAGACTGGAAAAGGTAATCTGGGTACATTATATAACCGCCACTTTTTGTTTTTATTCAAGGTGTCATAAAACTGAGTTCTGCAGTTGAAGGTACGTTTTACAACCACAAAATCAGTAATGTTTTGCTTAAAGGTTGCATAACATGGCTTTGAGCTAGAAAGCTTCTGTGGCAGTGGTGTTTGATGCCATGCTCTAATTGCCAGCTATCACTGTTCCATCTGTGTTTCTCCTCATTCTGGTCATTTTATGCCACAAGTCTCTCAGCCCTCCATAAGTGGTATTAACTTACGCCCGAGAGGGCAGCATTGATGAGTGATCATGTCTGTTTCTATTTTCTAATGTGGTTGCCTCAGATCCAGTGCTTTATAGAGCTCCCCTTACTCTCCAACAGCCTTATCTGAGGCTGGACATTGAGCCTTGTCAGGAACCTTGCCCCCCATTTTTTCAGCAGGACCTCCTCTAGAGTGCTTTGGTCCCTTGTCCCAACAGAGCAGACATGTTTGCCCAAAACATATGTAGGCATAGAGTCACTAAGGCTTCCTTAATGAGAAAATTAAGTGGCTAAGGCATTTGTCAGTCTCAAACACAGGTTCTTCCTTGGCAATGCGACCCACCACCCAGGAGGCATCGAGAGAACCAGGTTCCCTTAGTGTTTTCCAGATCATCCATATAGGGCAAGTGGCAGTCCACTTTCATTGTGCATTCAAGAAGCTGAGAAGAAAAGGGAGAGGGATTTAAAGAAAGAATCAGTGAGGGAGAGAAAACATAGCAGCACTTTGCTGAGTAATTCCCAACAATATTAAAAATACCTCATTGTTTGAAATGATTAATTGGTTATTGGTATAAAGTTGACCTCATAGGAGCATACAGTCCAAAAGTAGAGGATGTGTAATTTTCTCTTTTTGTGGGTTTCTGTTTGTTTTGGTGTGTGTGTATTCTCATCTATTGGGAGTTTGTCAGTCATGCTTCGGAGGTTTCTTCACCCCTTCTTAATCAGGGGAGGCTCCTTGGAAGAGGTGGTGGGGTTTAAGGTGAGTCTTCACATTTAAAGGGAGATGTGGCTTGATAAATGGGCAATGCATGGAGGTGGGGAGTGGAAAAATGCAAGGGAGATTTGAGTGAAGAGACCATCTGCTTGACTCAAGCAAAGGGATTGGGAGGGCTGGAGTTTGAAGGCTGGGATATGAGAGAGGAGCTCAGTAATGTACCCACAGAACTAGCAAATCCAAAGAGGGGGACCCTGTGCCTTACGTAGATTTAGTACAGTCACATTTTACAAAACAAAGTTGAAAAGACAATATTTCTGACTTTCATGACAGAAGAAAGTATACTGCTCCTCTAAAGTAATGAAGGGACCAGGAGAAGGTGCAGGTAGTGGTGTTTCCAGGGTGAGAGAAGCAAAATGATGTTGCCTAAAGAAGCAAAGGAGGGCACAGTGCATGTGTCAGGCCTCTGCCAAGCTTAGCAGAAATTCACTTTCCCCGTGCTTGGTAACATTCAATTTTATGAGAGGATATCCAAACCTCTCCCTACCTCACAAAACACAGGAGAAATGGCAACCAAAGCAAGCAAGACCATGAGAAAGACCTTGTCTGCAGAAACTCCCATGGCAAGTGGGTGCTGAGTTTCAGTTATTTATCTGTAGAATTCCACCCTCAGCCGTTTTGATGTTGTATCAAGAGGTGGCTTTGAAGTCAGAGTTTTACATTGCTCGCTTGGCTTAAACACAGTATTCCATTTGCAACAGAAGGATAGAAAAACAAAATAATTTTTTTAAACAGCCAAAATGCCAAGAGAACAGTAGATAATGTAAAAACGATTTTTCTGCTAGCACTATTGTTCTGTTCGTCCTTTCGCTAGTAATTACTGTTACTACCAGGTAGCATGGCCTATCTGAACCCCCCTCCCCCCATCCCCCACACCAAACAGGTATATGTTCTCCAGGGAAAGATGAGAGTGAGGAATAATGATGGCAGAAAGCAAACTTCCAGCGGCTTTTTGGGCAGCCACCTCATCACCTCCTCCGAGTCCCTCTGGGGGCCACAGGAAGGTCTCTGGAGTGGCCATGGGTGCCAGAGGTCAGACCCACTTCAACTGCTGTTTGAGAACCTTTTTTGGCAGCTGAGGACAGTAGAAGAAGCTTGAAGGCTTGGGAGCATGCTCTGTTGTTACTGTGTTGGAACATGTGTGTGCAGGGGCTACCTAGTGCGCAGTTGCTGGATGGTGTGTGTGTGTGTGTGTGCTCAATGCATGCATTCTTCGTGCATCTGGAATGTGAGATTTTTGACAAGCATGCTCAGTGGAATGTGTTTTGGATACTATTTCTTGTTTCAGAATCAAACCTCAGATGGTAGTCCTTGTGAATGCTTAGCTAATTCCTATACTTGCTATTTTCCATCTGTGGAATGTACACAAGGCAGCTTCATACAGTTTATCATGTCAAGGAATATGCAAATCCGTGGAGGGGATCCACTACCCGAAATGAAACCTATTTCTTTTTTTTAAAAAAATGACTCTGTTCTGTATTACCCTAGAACTCTGAAAATAGCATTAATACTTTAGGTAGGTTATCTTTTCTGTTCCTTTTAAGGAAAAACAATTGTCAAAGTCATAAGAGAAAGTCAACAAAGATTCCATTTGCTACATCCTACCAAGTATTTTTGTCATGCAGTTTTGTTCCTTCTCTTTTTCTGAAGCAGGGGTGCCCCCTTCAGTATTTCGCAGCTTCATGTAAGCTTTTAAAATCAGCAGAAAGAAAAAAGCTGTGTCATAGTAATGGTAAGGTTAAAATGAATTGTCCTTTCACATTTTAAAGATTTAAAATTATACTTAAACAGAAACAAGCATCAATCAATGTTTTTATTATTTTATGATAAATTAATATTTGAACAGCAAAAAACTTGAGTTTAAAAGAAATAATTGCAAAGTTTTACTGCTAATGCTGATGAATTCTGGACTCTAATTTTAGATTGATAATCCTACGCTCTGAGAAAACTGGTAAGAGAGAAACATCCAGACAGCAAATTGGGGTAAAGGGAGATAGTTGGGGCAATGGCAAGGGAAGAAAAACCATTTATCGCAAGAATTCCATGATAGAATCTTCTAAATATTCCTCTTAAATGGGATTTTCCCTCTTGAAATTGGAGGAGGGCAGGGAGTGGAGGGGTGGGGAGAGCAGACACATATTTCCACAAGTAGAACCAGCACACCGAACTAATCAAGGAAAAAAAACACGAGAACAGAGGTCACGGAAGAGCTGAGTCATGCCTGATTAGAATTGCTCTGATGTTCCGAAGGCAGCTGTTTCTTGCCAGGGTGGGAGGGTCCAGCCCCAGCCTGAAGCTTTTTATCCAGCAGACAAGGTGTGTTCAGACATGTGGGGAGTGGGGAGCATTCTGGCAGGGAGGCTGCAAGTCCAGAAGGACAAGATGAGACAGGGAGGCTGATGACAGGCCCTTGCAACTGATAACCAGGGTGTATTCCATGATGAGATTTGCCTCAAAGGCAATTTGCTTATACTTTGTAGGTAGGTGAGATTCCAAAATACCAAAATGACATCAAATTCTTTTCAAAGCCTATATGAAGTAATTAAATTTGGCTTCTTTGGGAAAGTTCCATGTCTTTAAAAATGGGAATAGATGAGCCGCTATGAAAAAATTGAACAGACAAGATGATTCCCCAAGCCATCATCCACCACTTTTGATGGCCTCTTGGTAGGGAAACTGGGGGGTTTCAGTTAGCACTACAGGTGAAACTGGTAAATGTTAACAGTAAGCTGGTAAATGTCTCCCTGAACAGCTCTGATTGCATAAACAAAAGCATCCTTGGGCATATAGAGTTTTTGTTTTCCTTTTTTCTTTTTTGTCACTTCATTTTATTTAGATATTTCTTACGTGTCTTATTTGTCCACATTCCCCATCAGAGCGGGAGTCTTAGAACTGTTGTTACATCCAAAGTGGTGTTTTCACTTATGGGTCAGACTCATGGCCTCTGACCCATAAATGCAACAACTCCTCAAGTACAGGAAAAAAATAAGTAAAACTTGACACAATCTTTGTTACCATTTTCAAAACTCACGATACCCACAGTTTCATGTTTGTATTGCAAACCTGTAAAAATAGAATTGTTTTTCCATTATGAAGCTCTCATCTGACGTTACACATGTGTGGAGGACTGAGATACTATTTATTTTGTTTAAGAAACCCTATTTTCCATATCATGACATGGAATGTATCCCAAAATACTCCTGTCTTAATCTGTTTAGACTGCTATAACAAATTGCCATAGATGGGGTGGTTTAAACCACAGCGATTTATTTCTCCCAATTGTGGAGGCTGGAAGTCCAAGATCTAGTCACTGGCAGATTGAATGCCTAGTGAAGGCCCTCTTCTGGGTTGAAGATTGCTTACTTCTTGCTGTGTCCTCATATGGTGAAAGGTATGAGGGAGTTCTCCAGGGTCCCTTTTATAAGGGCACTAATCCCATTCATGAAGGCTCCACCCTCATGACCTATTGATTTCCCAAAAGCCCACTTCCAATACCATCTCACTTTGAAGGTTAAGGTTTCAACATGAATTTTGGGAAACACAAATATTCAGTCCATAGCAACCCTAAATGAACTTAACATTTAAAACATATTACAAATGTGTTGATGTCATTTCCTCCCTAGGCAAATTTTTTTCTTGTCATTGTGTCTTTCTACTTTTTGAGCAAAGCCCTACATTCAGTTGTCAAGTTAGACTGTGGTAAACCCAACAAAGAGATAGCTGATGGACCTATCTAGTAATAAATTTAGAATGAAGTTTCTACATTTTTATTACTGGAATCAAATCAAAATGTCTTTTTAGGCCTTCAAGTCAGATTGCTACAGAGGTAGGAAAGGGTTTCCTCCAGGGAAGAAATTAATGTCCTTTCCACCAAAGTGAAAGGTGGCAGCGTGTCAGGAATCTAAAAATGGAATATTGTAGAAACTGAAGGCAAGACTCAAGAAATTTGTTTCTGTAAAAAAAAGAATAAAAAAAGAAAAGAACTCCTGCTTAAAAATCTAAACCGGGAAGCTGGATCACTGAGCAAATAAATGTATTCTCTTCTCAAATGTATTTTGCAGAGACTTGTCATTATACTTCTGGTGAAATTTTCCTATTACATAGCAATATCTCTGGGAGGGATAAGCATTAAGTTGAGAATTTACCAAAGAGCTTCCTAAAAGGAGGACCCTCCTAAAATGGCAAAGATAAAGCCATGTGACTCAGCAACTGGAAGAAGATGAGTTAAGGAATGCCTAATTTGTGATCTTGCTTAGGATTACCTCAGATAGCATTAACCTTGAATAACTATGGCAGCATTTCAGAGCTCTCCCACATTCTTTCTCGTTTGTTTTTCTTTTTCCCTTTCCTCCCTTCCCTCTCCCTACTCCTCTACTCTAGTCAAGCTGCAGTCCTCTGTTTCTGCACAGTGCAATAGAAGGTGTGGAGCTGGAAGTGTTGGGGGGTGAGGGTGGGGGGTGTCCTTCAGGCAACAGACAGCTAACCACTAACTGGATGGGTTTGTTTGGCAAGTACCCACTATTGACCTTGGTGTCCTCACCAATAAAATGGGATCTATTTCTTAAGGCAGCTATAAGACTAAACAAGCTGATTTAACACAGTGAATGGAATACAGTAGGTGCTTAATAAGCTCTTGTTCTCTTCTGTACCTTTCCCTCTTCCTCTGCTGACTTCCCAAAACTCCCTGCAGCCCTCTCTCTTTCCAGTGTCCAAAGATCTAGCAAACAAATGATCATTCCAGTAGGATTACTTCATAGCACGCCGCTGAAAGTCACTTTCATTTAGGGCAAAGCTGGAGACAAACAACCAGCATAAACTCTTGCTTCTCTGCTTTGAGAGGAGCAGTGCCTCATAATAGGAATAGAATAGAGTCCTTGATCACCTCGCTGGGAGCCGTGACCCCTGTGGATCAGTGAGCAGCTGCCCAAGTGAACAGTGCCAGGGGCCAGGCCAATCACAGCCCCCAATTGGGGGCGTTCCCGTCAGATGAGAGCGTCCTCTTACTTTCTTTTCCAGCGCTGGGGGTGGGAGAAGAAAAGTTTTCAGGCTGATCCAATGCAGTGTTAGAAAAGATGGATTTTATCAACTTTAATAATGTTTTTTTACGAAGTAGTTTGTAAGTTCACAGTGTTCCTGAGCATACCATATGTCAACAATGATCAAGAATATGGAAGTTTTGAATAAAGAGAACTAAAGTGCCAGCAACCACAGCTATCCAGAGAGCACTCTTCTGTAAATCTTTGAACTTCAGTAGCCAAAAACTAGTAGTTTGTGCTGAGTAAGCAGCTTGAACACCTAGCAACAAACTAGCATAACCCAGATGACAATTTGCGCCCAAAGCACCATAACTTACCCTTCACTACCATTCCTGAGGCAGGAAATAGAAATGTATAAATCAAAGGCAAGCTGTAAAAGACAATCTGCCAGTTTTAGTCACCGATTAATTTTCTTTTTCTTTGTTCATTTTTTGTTGTTTATAAGAATGTAAGTTTCAATGTCCATGTGTTTGTTTTTATTATTTTTTAGCAATCTACTGGAAGTATTCATTTTAAACAAAGATCTTAGTTTAAAAGAATAATCAACCTTTTAAGCTGCCTAAGAGGGCAGCTTTTAAGGACAGTGGTCTAATTAGCAGTCTTCAAGGCCCATTCAATAGTGATATCAAAGCCACTTCTAGTATTTCAATCCCAAATTGAAAAAATGGCCTTTACATTTCAATCTAAAATTATAGTCTGACCTTACTGTTAATTTTGGAACACACTGTAATTTAGACAACTGCTGGAATCACTTACTGCTGTGGTTTGGAGTGAACCTGGAAATCACACCCTCTTAAATTATACGTCACATCCATTAAAATTAACTGAAAAGTCAACTTGATGTTGATCATCGGTGTATTTGATATTCAACTTAGATGCTTACATATCTAAATATTGCCACAGCTGTACATACAGTGGTTTTATTGAAGACATTAATGTGTTAATTTGGAAGACCATACATTATGACTTTGGTTTCACTGAAAAAAAAAAGCCAAAGCATTTTTACAATAATATATCAGTGAAATGCAAAAATTAGATGTCAGTCCCAAAACTTTGTGGATCTGAAATGTTTTGGAGACATGTGTGAATTTTCAGGTTATTTTCTAGTTTTAACCAGCATGTATTCTTGGGTATAGCTCTGTTGAATATAGCGCTCGTTGAACATAGGCCTATTAGAAGATACAGAGGCAAGTTAAATTTCGTTTTAAGTCTTCTGTATCTCATTGCTGATTTTTTAGATGGCTTCCTCAAATATAACTCCTAACACTGAGTTTGAAACATACTCTATTGGAAGAAAGTTTGGAGTAGTAGAAAGAGTAATCCTAGGTTCAAACTTTGTAGCCACAACTGCTTGGCTGTGATGTTATATGAAGCAAGTTAGTCCCTCTGAACCACACTTTCCTCATCTGTAAAATGGAGTTCAAGCTATTTAGCACTCCAGAATAATTAAGAAGCTTAAGTAAAATGAGATCATGTTGAAGCACCTAGTAAAATATTTGGCACATGGGCAATGAATATATTTTAGATGTTTGATCATATCATTTCGTTGTTTTTATTTTTATTATATTGGCTCAAAAACTGAATTATCAAATTTGTTGTTTTTATTTTTATCATAATGGATCAAAAACCGAATTATCAAAATCGATGTTACTCCTCTTGTTTGATGTTATGTCATAAGTTTTTAAGAGTAATGATCATGTGCCTGAGTAATATGAATTTGTTTTTTACTTAATTGAATATAATTTTATTACATATAACATAATGGAAATCTAACCAAGGAGACCAATACAATTAAAATTACATGTTACTTAAGAAAAGTGATCAGAATGTCTCCAAATATTCTTTTTTTTTAAAATATTTTTATTGAGGAATTGGGGGATGGGAACAGCGCTGGGGAATTGGGGGAAGGGGAACAGACAAGTTGCTGTCCTTTTGTCCCTCAGTCTAGTTGTGGAGGATGTTGCTTCACTGGACCAAGTTGGCACCATCATTGCGCTCTTCCCGGGCGAGGCAGATCAGTCGCCAGCTTCTGGATGGCTGCTCACAGCGGCTGCTGGCCGCTCACACTGGCTGCTGGCTACACACGGTAGCCCAAGGCAACCCACTGCAGCAGTGCTTACAGCCTACACCATCGCTGTCGCCGGCGACTCACGGCAGCCCAGCTCCAGGTTGAGCCATCATTGTTCAGCATCTTAGCTGTGGAGGGCAGTGTCACTGGCCCTCATATGTGGGATCCGAACCGGGGCCCTCTGGTGTCCCAAGCCAGCTCTTAACC
>NW_017731783.1:436276-473860 GCF_001890085.2 Hipposideros armiger
CTTATACTTGATATACAATATTATACAATGTCAGCTTCAGGTGTACAGTGCAGTGATCAAGCCTCTACCCCATCCATGAAGCGGTCTCCCTAACAAGACGTGATCATTTGACACCTTACAAAATATTTACACAATATTAATTATATTCTCCGAACTGTCTTTCATATCCCTGTGGAAATATTGTAGTTACCTATTTATGCTGTCTAATCCCTTCCCCTTCTCCCTCATCCCCACCCTCCTGCCAACTAACAACCATCAGTTGTTCCTCTATCTCTCTGAGACTATTTCTGTTTACTTTGCTCATTCATTCAGTTTTTTAAATTCCACATATAAGTGAGATCATATGGTATTTGTCTTCCTCCGACTGACTTATTTCACTTAACATAATAGTCTCTAGGTCTATCTATATCGTTGCAAATGGTATGATTTCATTCTTCTTTATAGCCGAGTAATACTCCATTGTATAAATGTACCACAGTTTCTTAATCCAGTCATCTACTGATAGGCATTTCGGTTGTTTCCAAGTCTTGGCTATTGTAAATAGTGCTGCAGTAAACATAGGGGTGCACATATTTTTTCGAATTAGTGTCTTGGATTTCTCTGGATAGATACCCAAGAGTGTAATTGCTGGGTCATATGGTAGTTCCCATTTCCAGTTTTTTGAGATACCTCCATACTGATTTCCATAATGGCTGCACCAATCTGCAATCCTATCAATAGGGTACCAGGGTTCCATTTTGTCCACAACTTCACCAGCACTTGTTGTTTGTTGATTTATTGATGATAGCCATTCTGACCGGAGTGAGGTGGTATCTCATTGTGGTTTTCATTTGCATTTCTCTAATGATTAGTGAGGTTGAACATTTTTTCATATGCCTGTTGGCTATCTGTATGTCCTCTTAGAGAAATGTCTCTTCATATCCTCTGCCCATTTTTTAATTGGGTTGTTTGTTTGTTTTTTTGGTGTTGAGTTGAATGAATGTTTTATAAATTTTGGATATTAACCCTTTATCAGATATATCGTTGGCAAATATCTTCTCCCATTTACCAGGCTGCCTTTTTGTTTTATTGATGATTTCCTTTGCTGTGAAAAAACTTTTAAGTTTGATGTAATCGTATATGTTTATTTTTTCTTTTATTTCCCTTGCCTGAGGGGATATATCAGTAAAAATATTACTGAGGATAATGTCTGCAAATTTACTCCTTATGTTTTCTTCTAGGAGTTTTATGGTTTCAGGTCTTACATTTAAGTCTTTAATCCATTTTGAATTTGTTCTCGTATATGGTGTAAGTAGGTGGTCCATTTTCATTTTTTTGCACGTATCAGTCCAATTTTCCCAGCACCATTTATTAAATAGACTATCTTTCCTCAATGAAAATTCTTGCTTCCATTATCATAGATTAAATGACCATATATGGATGGGCTTATTTCTGGGCTCTCTATTCTGTTCCATTGGTCGATGTGTCTGTTTTTATGCCAGTGCCACACTATTTTGGTTACTGTAAACTTGTCACATGATTTGATTTCGGGTAGCGTGATACCTCCCACTTTGTTCTTATTTCTCAAGAATGCTGTGGCTATTCAGGGTCTTTTATGGTTCCATATAAATTTTTGGACTATATGTTCTATTTCTGTGAAAAATGTCCTTGGTAGTTTGATAGGAATTGCATTGTATCTATATATTGCCTTAGGTAGTATTGACATTTTAACTATATTAATTCTTCCTATCCATGAACATGGCATGTATTTCCATTTATTTGTATCTTCTTTGATTTCTCTCTTCAGTGTCTTATAATTTTCTGAGTACAGGTCTTTTACGTCTTTGGTTAAATATATTCATAGGTATTTTATTGTTTTTGAAGTAATTGTAAATGGGATTGATTTCCTGATTTTTTCTTCTGATAGTTTATTATTGGTGTATACAAGTACAACTGATTTCTGAATGTTAATTTTGTATCCAGCTACCTTACTAAATTCACTTATCAGTTCTAACAGTTTTTTGGTGGAGTCTTTGGGATTCTCTATATATAGTATCATATCAGCTGCATATAATGACTATTTTACTTCCTCTTTTCCAATTTGGATGCCTTTTATTTCATTTTCTTGTCTGATTGCTGTAGCTAGAACTTCCAGAACTATATTGAATAGAAGCAGTTTAAGTGGACAGCCTTGTCTTGTTCCTGATCTTAAGGGGAAAGCTTTTAGCCTTTCCCCATTGAGTTCAACGTTTACTGTGGGCTTATCATATATAGCCTTTATTAGGTTTAGATGTGATCCCTCTAGTCCCACTTTGCTAAGAGTTTTTATCATAAATGACTGCTGCATTTTGTCAAATGCTTTTTCTGCATCTATTGATATGATCATATAATTTTTTTCATTTTGTTAATGTGATGTATTACATTAATTGATTTGCGAATATTGAACCAACCTTGCATACCAGGGATGAATCCCACTTGATCGTGGTGTATGATCTTTTTAATGTGATGCTGAATGCAGTTTGCTAGTACTTTGTTGTGGATTTTTGCATCTATGTGCATTAGGGATATCAGCCTGTAGTTTTCTTTTTTTGTAATATCTTTGTCTGATTTTGGGATCAGAGTAATAGTGGCCTCATAAAATGTGCTTGGGAGCCTTCCCTCCTTCTGTATTTTTTGGAATAGTTTGAGGAGAATAGGTACTAACTCTTTTTTGAATGTTTTGTAAAATTCACCTGTGAAGCCATCTGGTCCAGGACTTTTGTTTGTTGGAAGTTTGTTGACTACTGATTCAATTTCTTTGTAGTAATCAGTCTGTTCAGAGTTTCTGTTTCTTCTTGGTTCAGACTTGGTAGATTGTATACTTCTAGAGATTTATCCATTTCTTCCATATTGTCAAATTTGTTGGCATATAGTTGCTCATAGTATTTTCTTACAATTCTCTGTATTTCTGTGGTATCTGTTGTCACTTCTCCTCTTTCATTTCTGATTTTACTAATTTGGGTTCTCTATCTCTTTTTCTTGGTGAGTCTGGCTAAGGGTTTGTCAATTCTGTTTATCTTTTCAAAAAACTAGCTCTTGGTTTTATTGATCTTTTGTATTGTTTGTTTGTTTGTTTGTTTGTTTGGTCTTTATTTCATTCATTTCTGCTTTGGTCTTTATTATTTCCTTCCTTGTACTCCCTTTGGGCTTGTTTTGCTATTCTTTTTCCAGTTCCCTTAGGTGTAAAGACAGTCTGTTGATGTGAAATTCTTCTTGTTTATTTAGATAGGCCTGCATTGCGATGAATTTTCCTCTTAGGACTGCTTTCGCTGCATCCCATAGATTTTGGGTTGTTGTGTTTTCATTTTCGTTTGTCTTGAGATAGCTTTTGATTTCTTCCTTGATCTCAGTTTTGACCCACTCGCTATTTAGTAGCATATTATTCAGCCTGCATGTATTTGTTTGCTTTCCAGATTTCTTCTTATAATTGATTTCTAGTTTCATAGCATTGTGGTCAGAGAAGACACTTAATATGATTTCAGCCTTCTTAAATTTATTGAGACTTGTTTTGTGTCCTAACATGTGGTCTATCTTGGAAATTGTTCCATGTGCACTTGAGAAGAATGTATATTCTGTTGCTTTGGGGTGAAATGCTCTAAAAATATCGATTAAATCTAGCTGGTCTAAAGTGTCATTTAAGACCACAGTTTCCGTGTTGATTTTCTGTCTGGAGGATCTGTCCATTGGTTGTTACAATGGGGTGTTGAAGTCCCCTACTATGATAGTGTTACTGTTGATCTCTGTCTTTATGTCTGTCAGTATCTGTTTTATATATTTAGGAGCTCCTATGTTGGGTGCATAGATGTTTACTAGGGTAATGTCCTCTTGTTGAGTCAATCCTTTTATTATTATGTAGTGTCTTTCTTTGTCTTTTATTGTAGTCTTCATTTTAAAGTCTATTTTGTCTGAAATAAGTATTGCTACTACAGCTTTTTTCTTATTTCCATTTGCGTGAAATATATTATTCCATTCCTTTACTTTCAGTCTGTGTCTGTCTTTTGATCTGAGATGAGTCTCTTGTAAACATCATATGCATGGGTCCTGTTTGCTTATCCACTCAGCCACTCTATGTCTTTTGATTGGAGCATTTAGCCCATTCACGTTTAAAGTGATTATTGATAGGTGCATATTTATTGCCATTTTGTTATTTGTATTTCTGATCTTCCTGGGTTAGCTTGTTTTCCTCTTTCTTCTGTTTAAAAAAACCCTTTTAACAGTTCTTGCAGTGCTGGCTTGGTGGTAATGAATTCCTTAAGCTTATTCTTTTCTGAGAAGCTCTTTATCTCTCCTTCAATTTTAAGTGATAGCCGTGCTGGGTAGAGCAATCTTGGTTGTAGGCCTTTATTTTGCGTCACTTTGAATATTTCCTGCCATTCCCTTCTGGCCTGCAGAGTTTGTGTAGAAAAGTCAGCTGTTAGTCTCATAGGAGTTCCTTTGTATGTAACCTGCTGTCTTTCTCTTGCTGCTTTTAAGATTCTGTCTTTGTCTTTAACCTTTGCCATTTTAACTATGATGTATCTTGGTGTGGACCTGTTTGGGTTCAGCTTATTTGGAACTCTGCACTTCCTGAGCTTGTATGTTGATTTCCTTCACCAGGGTAGGAAAGTTTTCAGTCATTATTTCTTCAAATACATTCTTCATCCCTTGCTTCTTCTCTTCTCCTTCTGGTATTCCTATGGTGTGAATGTTGTTGCACTCAATGATGTTCCACAGTTCTCTTAGACTATTTTCATTGTTTTTTATTCTTTTTTCTTTTTGTTGTTCCAACTGGTTGATTTCTGTTATTTTGTCTTCTAAATCACTGATCCGATCCCCTGATTCATCTAATCTACTGGTGATTTTTCGAGTTTGTTCTTCATTTCAGTTATTGTATTTTTAGTTATAACTAGTTGTTTTTTATGCTTTCTCTATCCTTATTTATGTCCTCACTAAGTTCCTTAAACATTCTTATCATCAGTGTTCTATACTCTGTCTCTGATAGGTTGGATACCTCTGTTTCATGTAGTTCTGTTTCTAGAGGTTTCTTCTGATATTTTACGTGGGAAATGTTTCTTTGTTTCTTCATTCTGGCTGTCGCTCTGTGATTGCTTCGATGTATTAGATAGATCACCTCGAAAAAAAAAACAAAAAAGAAAAAAAACAGGGGGTTGCTTTCCACCCGCTTTAATCTGCAGACCACTTGCTCAGCAATAGAGAGACTCTGGGCGACTCAGCACCAGCTGTTGGGGGGGGGGAAGGCTCGGCGTGTCATGCACCAGTCTCCCTCTCAGGCTTGCAGTGAGCTTCCCACAATTAGCTGCTGAGTGCTCTGAAACTGTGCTCACCACCAAAAGTCCTCATAGATTGTTGTGGGCTGTCTGTTCCTGCAAAAAACCCCTGTGGCCTGCGGAGGTGGGACCAGGCACCAGGGGCTCAGGGTGCCCCCGGAAACACAGCTGTAGGTGGGTGGGGCAGGTCTCCAAGGCACCATATGATGTGGTCAGTGGCCCCCACCAAGTCAGAACAGCATGCACATCAGCAACCATCCTGCACAAACTCACCAGGAAAGCCCTGGCTGGATCATGCAGGCACACAGCTCATGGCCCAACACTCCCAGGAAAACACCCAGTCTCAGCCTGTCCCAATCAGCTGCTCGCAGATCAGGCCAAGCAGCCCGACAGCCAATTGTCACTCTGGTAACTCTGCATGCTCAGGGCCGTGAGCAGGGACCCAAAGCCACATGCGTGTGCACACATGCACGTACTCCTGCGCCAATTCCACAAGACCAATGCAGTCCTGGACCTGATCCTCTGTGGGAGGGCCCTACCCTGAAAAAATGGTGCTCTGCTATACACTACTCGTGTGCAAGCTCCACACCAGGGGAACAATGGTCCCAAAACCTCCAGCTCCTGTGCCAAAGGTGTTCAGTTCAGTCCTTCCCGCAGGCTCCTGGGCCCTGCTCACACAGCTACTCCCTCCACCAGGGACTGGGTGAGTGCTCACCAGCGATTGAGTCCATGTGTTGGCTCCACTGGTTCTCCAGCTGCCCTCAGCCTCATCGAGTTAAGCAAAGGGAATCCTCACTAATTTCTATAGCCAGCTATCATAGAACTCCTCTTCCCAGCAAAGTAACTCTGGGCTGGTGAGCTCGGTGTGGGGCCAGAGGATCTGTCCCCCAGCCGAAGAAGCCTCCCCACTGCTGAGGTGTCCCTCATGGGGTTCGCCCTCTCTCATCTCAGCTTGTCCTACCAGACTTGACATGGCCCTCTCTTTAAGTCCTTCGTTTAGAGGTTCTGTTCATGTAGTGTTCAGGGGACTTCCGAGGTTGAATATTTTACAAATTATTTGTAATTTTGGTGTGATCCTGGGAGGCAGTTGGCACAGCGTCTGTCTATTCTGCCATCTTACCGGAAGTTTCCCATTTCTCTTTTTTTAATCTGGTTTTTTGTTTAGTTTAATTTTGGAGTGCTTTGTTTTCCTTTCTTTTTTTTAATGTTGCTTAGGAGAAGCATTACTCTAGTAAGCGTTCATCAAGTTGAAAATAGAACATTTTAAAAATACCTCCATAGTATTGTTTAGAACATACCAGCCTTTTCAATGTCATAGCACAGATAGAATATTATATTTGTAAAGCACACTGAGGGGAAAACTTCAGGCTGCTTAAGGACTATGACAGCAGGCATAGAAAGACTTCATTTCTAAATATGATATTTTTTACTTCATTGTTATGCATATATTTAAGAAAGAAATTAATAAGTAAAGTTATTAAATGCCTACATTATGCTAGGCCATAGGGATAGAAAGATGAACCAGACCTAGTTCTGTTATATAGATAATATAACATTTATGTAAACAGATCATTATAATTTCACATAATAAAAATGCAACAGAAGGTTATATAAAAGGAGTTATGTGAACATAGAAGTCAGCCTAGGAACGCTGCCTTGGTGGATCAGAAAGATGCCTAGTTCCAGTGAAGACAGCTAGGTCTTGAAAGATATACAGAAGGAAAGAGGGAAGGAGGCGCCAGCACGCAGAGGGAAGGATGCAAACCACCTGGAACCTCGGGAATTAGATGCGGCTAAAGTATCATGCCCAAAGGGAAAATGGCCAGGCATGAAATTGGGAATGCAGATACATTTTCAGAGTTTCTATAGGTGATAAATAGCCAGCAAGGGATTTTATTTTATTTATATTTAGTATTTATTTCATTTTCTGAATAAGAAAAAATATTCACATAGCTCAAAAATTAAACTACAGGAGCTGGCCAATGGCTCAGTTGGTTAAGAGCATGAGCTCTGAGCAACAGGGTTGCTTGTTCGATTCCCACATGGGCCAGTGAGCTTCCCCCGAGCTGGGCTGTCACTGAGCTGCCAACAGGTGGCAGGATGGCTCAGCTGGTGAGAGCACATGCTCCTAACAACAAGGTTGCCGGTTCAACTCCCCCATGGGATGGTGGGCTATGCCCACCTGCAACTTGAACACTGCACCTTGAGCTGAGTGGCCACGAGCTGGCAACTAGACTTGGAGCTGAACTAGCTGCACCCTCCACAACTAAGATTGAAGGACAACAACTTGGCTGTTCCCCTTCCCCAATTCCCCAACACTGTTCCCCTTCCCCAATTCCCCAGTGAAATCTTAAAAAAAAAAAATCAAAATACAGGAGAAAAAATGCCTTGACTCAATGCCCAGTTCCCCTTAACCCACCATTATCAATTTTCATTTTTCTGTATGGCTATATATTTGTGGCATATTTAAGCATTCTGAAAATGTGTTTTCCCTTTTTTTACACAAAAGATAGTGCACTATATATATACTATTGTACAACTTCGGGGGGTTTTTACTTAACAATGTCTTGGTAGTATTTCCACATTTGCATAGAGAATTTTCTGGCTATGTTTTACAACTGCATATTATTCCACTATATGGATATATCACAAATCATTTAACCAATATCCTCTTTGCCGCACATTTAGATTGTTCTCAATATTTTGATATTTCAAACAAAGCTTTACTAAATAATTTTGTATACATCTCATTTTGTCTAGTATGTCTTCAGGATTAATCTCTAAAATAGAGTTGCTGGGTCAAAGGTTACATTAATTAGGTTAGGATTTGTTACAATAACAAATGACTCTTCAATCTCAGTGGCTAAATGTAACAAAAGTATTTCAGCTCATACCATATATGTGCCATGAAGTTTGGTAAGAGGTCTCTGCTCCACACGGTTTCTCAGAGATCTAGGCTGCTACATATTGCCATATATCTCTCTATTGAGGCTATGATTTTTGTATTCCTACCAGTCTATCTCTGGGGTATACTTTTTAAGTCCTGGGCAAACAACTATACTATTGACAAGCTATGAAGGCTAGTAATAATACAAAGAGCTAGCTTTTTTTTTTGAGCACTTTATAAGATGTACATAACTATAGCAAGAAAAGGGAGTACATACATTATCTCATTAAAACCTCAAAGCAACTCAGTAGCTACTTACTCTTACTATCACCTGATTTACAAAGGAGGAAACCAAGGTATGGAGACGTTACTAGCTCAAGGTCATAGAATTCCAAATCTAGGACTGAGTAATAATTGAACTCATGAAGTCATCTACCACACTACCCTCCTTTATAATATACCAATGTTTCCGAACAGGGCTAAAAGTGGCTTGATTTCAGTTTGTGATAAACTGCCTAAGGGAGATGGCACACAATGAAATCTCCAGATTTATATATGGTACCAAATACTTTCAGGCACAATCTCACAAGATTGGTTGAGGGAGTGGCTGGTGAGTTTTTGTAGATAATTTTACTGACTAGAGCACAAATAAGTGGACATACTCCAGAATGTGTGTCTGTGGCGAGTGGCACTGGATTATGTGATCCTATTAAATAAAGGGATCTAGGTGTTATTGGAGATAGCTCCCTGAGGACACTGAACAGATGCAGCACTGTGCCATGGAGGTGAGCTTTTGAGTTTCCCATCTGTACTTATTGGCTTGCCTTGGGAAAATCATTTCCTCTGCCTTTGGCTTCCTCATCCTATAGTGGATAATCAGGTGATTTAGGAACTTCATAGGCCTCAGGCTCAGCTTTCTTTAGAAAATCCACCCTATATCATGTCAAACATATTACAATGATCCACATCCCCATTCAATGAATTCGTTTTCTATAAATATTTTGAAAGAATTTTTATCATTTTTTTGTCAACAATTAAAATTATGTATGTAAAACTCATTTAGTTTATGATTAGTTATATGATTCCTTGGTAATCATACCTGTTTAAGAATTTCTCATAAAATAAAAAACAAAATCTAATCCACAAAGTATTTTCATATGTAATGGAATTTTGCAAACAGTAAGTTTAACAATTAGTGAGGCTAGCATGCTAGTTTATAAGAGCATTTAATTAAATTTTCTTAGTTTTGATTTTGCAGGGTTTTTTTTGCTGGTTTAGTGACAGTCACTTTTTTCAAGACTCAAATATCTTATATATTTTTGAAAGTCTCATAAGCTAAGGGCACCTGCAGTACATAGGACACAATCAGTAACACCTGTTCTATGTCCTTATGGGATCGCTGTGGGGTTAAGTGTGGAATTGCTGTGGGGTGAGGGGAAGGAAGAACTATGTCCTTCGAGAAGCAGGCAGTGGACATCACTGCCCTGAACCCCACAGAGGTGGAGAGAGAGGTTCTGTGAGGCAGACATTAGGTAGATTCAAGGGCCCATCACTTTGGTTCTTCCCTTTTGCATACTGGGCATGTGGTGGCTAGACTTTGCTTCTGTGAGCATCTGTGGAAAACCATTATTTTGTCATTTAGGACAGGGAAGAGGAGCATTTAGTGAAAGCTGCCTGGGTCTTTGTGATCTATTTCTTGGAGTTTAGATTATTTTGCTCCTGAGGTATTGCCTAGTCTGCTTGGGCTGCTATAACAAAATACCATAGACTGGGTGGCTTAAACAGCAGACATTTTCTCACAGTTCTGGAGACTGGGAAGCCCAAGATCAAAGTGCCAGCAGGTTAGATGTCTGATGAGAGCTCTTGTCTTTGTCTTGGGTTGCAGATGGCTGCCTTCTCTCTCTCTGTCCTCTCATATCCTTTCTATGTAGGGAGAGATAGATGGAGCTAGAGCTAGAGATAGAGAGATAAAGAGAGAGAGAGAGAAAGAGAGAGAGAGAGAGAGAGAGAGAGAGAGAGAGAGAGAGGAAGAGGGAGAGAGAGGGAGAGATCTGGTATCTCTTCTTATAAGGGCACTGATTCCATCATGGGGACCCCACCCTCATGACTTCATTTAATCCTAATCACCTCCCAAAGGCCCATCTCCAAACACCATCACATCAGCAGGTAGGGTTTTGTAGGGGTTAAAAGAAAATATTAACATTTTTCCTCCCACCTTCTAAATTCTTATTGCTGGGCTAATAATCAAATTAACAGGAGAATATGAAAGTTTTAATACATGTGCATGAAAATCCCAAAGACAGTGAAGCAACATTGTGTGTATAAGACATTTTTGAACAAAGGAGAAAGCAGGGGAAGGGGTATTAGATTTTAAAAGTGAGAATGGGGGCCAGCCGAGTGGCATGATGGTTAAGAGCTGGCTTGGGACACCAGAGGGCCCCGGTTCGGATCCCACATATGAGGGCCAGTGACACTGCCCTCTACAGCTAAGATGCTGAACAACAGCTCAACCTGGAGCTGGGCTGCCGTGGGTTGCCGGGACAGCTTAGGCTGCAGCCCCTGCTGCAGTGGGTTGCTATGGGCTACCGTGTGTAGCCAGCAGCCAGCGTGAGCGGCCAGCAGCCGCAGTGAGCGGCCGTCCAGAAGCCAGCGACTGATCTGCCTCACCCGGGAAAAGCGCAATGATGGTGCCAACTTGGGCCAGTGAAGCAACATCCTCCACAACTAGACTGAAGAACAAAAGGACAGCAACTTGTCTGTTCCCATCCCCCCAATTCCCCAATAAAAATCTTAAAAAAAAAAAAGTGAGAATGGGCCATTTACAGGTAGTTGAGGAAGAGCAGAACACATATGGCAGGAAAATTCTTGCTGAGCAACTCGGAAACAATGGGGCACGGGGCATCCGGCTAACAGGCGTCCACTGAAGTCCTCTTATTTACCACACTTAATTCAAATTAGGCTAAAGCAGCGTTCTAAGATTTCCTTCCTGAAGCAGGTTTCTCTGTCTGAATCTCTTGGGCAGGAAAGAGAGGAAGGTCAAAAGTTCTTTCTGAGTCTTGTTTCTTAATAAACAGCTTAAAATCAACATCCCAAAAAGGAGCTTTAGGGTAGCAAAATTTTGGTTCCCTTTAGCTTCAACACACGAATTTTGTGGGGACACAAACATTCATTTCACAGTAGCTTCCCTTGGGTACATATGGCCTAAATCAGATTAATACAACCAATCCCTCCTGTTAGTTAAATAGAATAAGTTTAAATTAAAAGGGGGTGGGTTTTCTTCATGTTAGTTTCCCTTGTTCTTGTAAAGAGTCTTTATCATGACATTCAGGGATGTCATCTTAAATCTTAAAAAAATTAAACTGTTTCTGTGGGAGAAAGAAAAATAGGTTCACCCTTCTAAGAAAGGTAAATCTTAATGTTTGTGGGATTCAGTGGTACATGAGCGTGCCACAAAGTGGCGGACAGCTGAAAAAAAATGACATGGCAGGAAAGAGTCAACAGCCCTGCCAAGCTGTTTCCTTTGAAATCCCAGAGGCTCACCCAGCCCTTTTAGTTTCCTGGAATGCTTTCACTCAGTCGTCATGTGGAAGCTGAGGAAAAACCCTGCAGCATCTATGAGTGAACTGGAATAATACCTCATCTGCCATCAGGGAACAGATACCCCAAGTGATGAATACAGAGCCCTGCACATGCTCAGTGGCACAGCCAAGGACAAAGTGGCCAGTCGCATGCAGGCTCACTCAGCCTGTCAGTGGCAGGGTGTCTCAGACCCATTCTCACACAGAGCCAGTTCACACCCAGGTCACCAGCCCACACTGTCTCACAAAGAGTCTGACACTACCGGATTGCACAGACTAAGATCAGTTAGGCTCATTTTATGTGTCACAAGAAAGGTAGAGCAGAGGTGACTGGGGAAAAGTGTTTTTCCCTAAGCACTGGCATTTTATTAATCTCATTTCAACTGCTGTCACTCACCCGGAAAGGTCCTAAATGTGCCTTACTTCCGCTAGAAGCAGCGGGATGTGGCGGCAGCCGTCTGGGTAATATGGAGGCCCGGGGAGGAGGAGGGAGGAAAAATACCAGATCCGACCGGACAGGTCAGAGGAATGCAGTTAGTGAGGGGGAAACGGCAACATCCACACTGAGGTCCGGCCACATCCTCGGGCTGGGAACTCAGGCTGCTCCAAAAAATTCCATCAGCTGGGAAGCAATGAGAAATGCCTTCATTATATAGGGGACTTTCCCTTTTCACAGAGCCATGAAGAACCTCGAGGAGAGATGTTATTAGCAGAACTTAAAGTGGACTGAATCCCTAATATAGGTGAACTTGTGAATTGGACCCCTTATATATGTGAAGCCTGGAAATAAGAGTAGATGAATATCAGATCTGGTGTAAATAATAGCTGTTAATTACAATTAGTAATACTAGCTGCAATTAATAACATTAATACTAAGCATTTACTTTGTTCTAGATCCTGTTCTAGGACTTCTACATGTATTATTTCACTTAACCTCTCAACAACTCTATCACAGGAGTACTTTTAGCATGCCTGTTTTACAGAAAGGGCACTGAGACCCGGGTTGATTACACACCCAAGATCACCCAACGAATAGGAGGCAGATCCAGGACTGAATTCAAAACCAGGACACTGCTGGTTGGGAGAACCTTTGAAAACCACTATTTTTAAGGGATAGAAGCTTTAGCTTAGTTTGTTATTTTATTTCTGGGCACTTAGCTCTGCCTATTTAAATGTGATAGGAGCTGTTCTCAAGGAGTTTCATTTTTACCACTGTATTGGTTTCCTAGTGCTGCTGTAACAAATTACCACAAATTTAGTGGCTTAAAACATTAGCGATCATCTTACAGTTTGGGAGGTCAGAAGTCTACAGTGGGTTGGCAGGTCTGCCCTCTGTCATGGAAGCTCCAGGGAAGATTCCGTTTCCATGCCTTTCCAGCTTCTAGAGACGGCCTGTGTTCCTTGGCCTGTGGTGCCTTCCGCCATCTTCAAAGCCAGCAGCAGCGTAGTACCTTCAAACCTCTCCGTCACCTCTGCTTCCACCATCTCACATCTTCTCTGACCCTGACCCTCCTGCCTCCCTCTTACAGACCCTTGTGGTTACATTGGGGCCACCTAGATCATCTAGGATAATCTTTTCATTTTAAGATCCTTAATCACAGAGCGAAGTCCCCTCTGCCACATAACGTAATATATTCACAGATTTAGAAGATTCGAAATTTAGGGGCCATTCTTTCTACCAGCCCACCCATCCTACCAAGTTTAAATAGCAAGGATCCCGCCTATCTCATAGTGCCCTTCCCACAAAAGAAAAACCAAAACTGTATCAGGCTTTGCACGATGCCATCACTGCTTTGGACTTTCCTGGTAAGAAAGCAGTCTTGCGGGAGTAGTAGGTAGGAAAACCCCAAGACGGTAGAAGAGGAGAGGGAGAAAGGCCTGTCGTACTCAGGAGAAGAGGGAAGGAGTTAAGTGCTCAAGTTGAGCCTCTTAGACCGTGCCCCAAACACCTACTAAATCTCCGCACACTTGCTAGACTTTCTAGACTCTAGAGCCACAGTCCTTCCTCTTCTGAGCCAGGAGCCTCTGGAGGCCCCACTGGGCTTGCTGAAGGTCGGCCCTCACCCCAGGCCCTGCCAGCAGCACCACCTTCTGAACCTGCCAGCAGGCTGCTTGTGGAAGATGTGGAAAGAGAAGCTGTATTAAATGGCCTTCTTGCCTTTTGAGTTTCTGATCACTACCTTCAGAACTTTTCGGGCTGAAGTCCCAACCTCAAGGCTGTGAGTTTTTTGTTGGTGACTGTATTTGTTTGCTAGGGCTGCCATGACAAAAAGCGCCATAGACTGGATGGCTTCAATAACAGAAATGTATTTTCTCACAGTTGTGTAGTCTGGAAGTCCAAGGTCAAGGTGCAGGCAGGTTGTTTCTTCTGAGGCCTCTGTCCTTGGCTTGCAGATAGCCGTCTTCTCCCCGTGTCCTCACATGGTCCTGCTTTTGACCACATACCTTTGGTGCCTTTCTCTCTTCTTAAAAGGACTCAGTCATATTGGATTCAGGCCTAATGACCTCATTTTAACTTAATAATCTCTTTAAAGACGTATCTCCAAATACAGTTATTCTGAGGTACTGAGTTAGGACTTCAACATATGAGTTTTGAGGAGGACACAATTCAGCCTATAACATGGGCTAGGACCCTGGGAGATCCAAAAAGGTCACTTCCATTCACTTTTGGCGTAACAGGTGGGCTAGGCAATTAGGGTGAGTGTGGAGAGAAGAATTGAGTGTGAGGAGAAGAAGCCAAGCTGTTGATTTTAAAAGTGTGTACCTCGGCTCAGAACTGCCTTTTGGTCTTAGGTTAGGGATGGGGGAAGGCAGAGGTCAAAGAGCCACCCAAAGGTTTTGTCTTAGTCTATGTAAGCAAGCAGCAGCATTTAAGCCAATTTCCTGCAGGTTTTTTGCTTGATGCATAATTCACAGCTAGTCCCAGAAATTCCACCAAGTCAGTACATACCTTTGACACAGAGGAAATAAAGAAGCAGACAGTGAGTGTTTGTGTTTGATGCTCTCTGAAAGTGCTGTGTGAGAGAAAATGATTTCATTCTCAAGTCATGGCCCTGAGAGGGAAGTCAAACAGTCCACAAGTTGAAACAAACCAAACAGCCTTATCTTATTCTTGATTCATGGGTTCCTTTTTCTTCAAAGCCCTTTAGAAGCAGGACACTATGAATAGTCATTGTTAGAGTAAGTGCTGTTGCAAGGTCCTTCCTGGGACATGTTGCATCTGTGACTTACGGGACCTGGAATCTCTGGCATTTTTCCTTGACAACCTTTACTACTCACTGGTTAGACTAACCAACCAACATGGGCTTTAAATATATAAATATGCACATATTCTCACACTAAGTGAAATAAGCCAGTCACAAAAAAGACAAATACTGTATGATTCCACTTATACAAGGGACCTAGTGTAGTCAAATTCATACAGACAGAAAGCAGAATGGTGGCTGCCATGGGCTGAAGGGAGGGGAGGATGGGAGCTGAGGTTTAATGGGTAGAGTTTCAGTTTTGCAAGATGAAAAGAGTTCTAGAGATTGGTTGCACAACAATGTCAACTGTACATTTAAAAATGATATATTTTATCAGTTTTTTAATTTTATATTACGTATATTTTAGGACAATTTTTAAAAAGGCTGCTGGAATCAATTACATAATAGAACGAACAGATGGTTGAGGTCAGGCCAACAGAGGTTCGAATCCCATATCTGCCACTCACTAGTTTTAGGGCAATGTTCTGTATATGTCTGTGTAACAAACCACCCCAAAACGTAATGCTTTAAAACAAGAGCAATCAGGGGCCGGCCGAGTGGCTCAGTTGGTTAAGAGCTCGCTCAAGAGTTTGAGCTCTGNGTTCGAGTCCAGCCCGAGCTGAGCAGCCGCTGAGCTGCCAACAGGTAGCAGGATGGCTCAGCTAAAACAAACAAACAAACAAACAAAAATAATAATAATAATAATAAATAAATAATAAATAAAACAAGAGCAATCATCTTATTAGTCCTCAGCTTCTATGGGGCAGGAGTTTGGGAGGAGCTTCAGCTGGGTCATTCTGGCTCAAGGTCTCTCCAGAGCTTGCAATCAGGCAAAGAACTAGAACAACTGGGAACTGATTGAGCATCTCCCCCTCTTCTTAGAGTCTCAAGGCTTCTCTGTGTGGTCTTTCCACATGGCTAATGTGGGCTTCCTTACAGCATGGCAGCCTCAGGACAATTGGGCTGCTTTTGTGGTGGCTCAGGGCTCCAAGCAGGCAGCTGTCCCAGGGAGTCAGGTAGAAATTGCATCATCTTTTCTGCCCTAAACTCAGAGGTCATGCAGTGTCACTTCATTCACAATCTCTTGGTCACAAGCAAATCACACACCTCCTGGGGTTCAAGGCGAGGGAAATTAGACTCCACATTTTGACGGGAAATGGCTAATTTCTAGATCAGGGTTGGCAAACTAAGCCCTCAGGTGAAACCTGGTTCACCTCTCCAAGACAGCCGTGCTCAGTTCCTTTACACATTTATCGTCTCTGGCTTTGCCACAATGGCAGAACTGAGTGGTTGGGACAGAGATGGCATGGTCCACAAAGCCTAAAATGTTTACTGGGTGGCTCTTTATAGAAAAGTTTGCTGACTCCTATTCTAGAAGAACGTGTTGTATAGAACACGCTGTTGCAGGCACCTTTGGAAACGCTGTCTGCCACAGGCAGGTTACTAGCCTCTCTGAATTTGACCTCCAGCTCCAAATCTGTAAAACAGAATGAAGATCATATGTAAAAAAATACTTAGCACAATTTCACGCCTGTAACAAGGTAAAGTATAAAATTACGTTCTTCCCTTTCCCCTTCATTATGATTTGAGAGTCCCAGAAAGGTTTTTGCTGCCACTATAGGTCTATTAGCAGTGTCTGAAATTCCCAAGTTTAGACGCTTCTTGGAATTAAAGCAGACTTTATAGAGATTCCCTTTTAAAATTCATATTGATTATTCTGGAGGAAATAAATCTTTACAAGAATTCTTTTTAAAAATTCAATCCCACCCTTCACCCCCCAATGCACTCCTTTATCAGACCAGCTAGATATTTTACCTTTTAAAGAGCAACTACCTAAGGGAATTAAAGAAATCTGGAAAGTTTGGAATTGAGTGAGTGGGGAAGAGCAGGGTGGCAGCAGAGCTCCGATTGCTGATGGAGAGACCCAAGAAATTGTATCTACTTCACAACTATGCTCAGGGCTGCCTCTGCCTCAGACAAAGCAATTAAAAATGTTTTCTTGTCCTCCCCTTACACTTTGCCTCCCTTTCCTATTGCCCAGACTTGCTATCTCTACTCCAACCTCCTCCCACCTGCCAAGATCCCCCTGGAATTTTTTTCTCTCCTCATCTGGAATTTGCAAAGACAGTCCTCCAGCACATCCAAGAGATGATCTGCCTGTGATCTGGCTTTCCTCCCTGCTCCGTTCAAAAAGGGGCATAGTGGAGTCTATTTATTAAGCGCCCCTGAACTCTTTCTCTTTAGAAGGAAGCTTATATTCAAGAAAATAGAGACCTTCCAGTCCCAACTTTTCTACCCATTTCCTCAAAACCCACCCAAATTATCAACTCCATTTATGCATCATGTAAAGAATTATTTTCTGTCCCCTCTCCAAGTTATGTTTTGACTCCAATCACTTTTAAGATCTACTTAGCTTCCCCTAAGCTATGTTCCCTTTTAATGCAGCTATTTGTCAGTTATTTTTATATCAAATATTATGAGTGTCTTGGGGGTGATTGGGAGGGGGAGAGTACAATTTGATGTTTAGAGACCATTCCCTTTGGTGCTATTAATTTTTGCAGCATTTCCCTCTCTTATTTAGCCTAAATTTGCAATCTTATGCTAATTTTAATATATTTTGTAGTATCCTCAGAGCCCCAAAGCAGTATCAGCCAAAGGCCAATTCAGTTTACAGTGCTCCAGAAAGAACTGTGGTTTAGAAAAATTACTCAGCTGACTCCCAAAAAAGTAACAACTATCACCACTACTGCTGCTGCTCCTACTATGATACCTGCATAGCACTTCTCATTTTACAAGCTTTCATACATGCTACCTCTGTAATGTTCACTGTAACAATCATCTTCCAGTTACTGTCCCAATCTACAGATTGTTATAAAATGAAGCATAGATTAGTCAAGGGCATTGCTGAATTCCAAGGACTATGGACTCATCCATGCATTCCATCGGTACATAAATTAATTGCTTCCTAATTATGCTGGGCCCTTTCAACCAGCATTGTTTCCTTTACTCGTTTCTCCAGAACACCAACGTTTTTTCCTGAGAAAGGTTTTTTGTTTTGTTTTGTTTGTTTTGTTTATTTTTTAGCTGAGCCATCCTGCTACCTGTTGGCAGCTCAGCGGCTGCTCAGCTCAGGCTGGACTCGAACCGCTGTTGCTCAGAGCTCAAACTCTTGAGCGAGCTCTTAACCAACTGAGCCACTCGGCCAGCCCCGAGAAAGGTTTTATTTTATATCCAACACCACTCATAAAATAAAGTGCTACCCACATTTCACTGAAGCTCAATCCGTTTTGTGTTAGCGATAGAACAGGACTGAATGACAGACTTTAAGATATTCTTTGTGGAAAAGCTTTGGTTGTTTTGCTTATTTTTACCTCAGGTATACATTTGGGGAATAACTAAAAATAAAAATGTGTCTGAGATGGTCAATGTTTCAGAAGTACTTTTATGACTGAAAGTATAAATTTAAAGATCACATGAATCAGAATTTTGAATATGTCTGTAACAGAAACACTGGTAGTGAACTGACTGAACAACAGAGTGTTAATGTGAGATTGTTTGTCTCATCACCTGACACCTACCTGACTAGATAATTGAGACATCTGGTTGCCATGGAGATGGGCTGGTATAATCTGACCACCTTTGTATAGAACCAACCACCTTTGTATAGAACCATAGCTTCAGAGTTTTGAAGGACTTTCACACAGGTGCACCCAGCTTAATAGCTGATAAAACAAAACAAAGGGATTTGCCTTGTGGAATTGTCAATAGCATTATTGTTGTTACTGTGTGTATACTATTTATTGAGCATTTACTATGTGTCAGGTAATATGCTGAGCATTTCTCATATGTTACTTCATTTCAGCCTCCCAACAACCTTATAAGGAAGGCATTTTAATCTTCATTTTTCATAGTAGAAAACTGAGTTTAAAAAGAAAGAAAACTTCCCTAGGCAATGCACTTTTAAATCAAGGTCTACTTCCAAAACTTACATTCTGAAACATCACATACTATTGCCTCTCAGACATAGAAAGCAAAGCATATTCATTTGATAGATTTCTAGCAATTTAAGTGGATAACTTTAGGGCTGGTGTCTTACCTTGTTACTATAGTAAACAGCAAATCTAGATGACAGTCCTTAAGCAGAGTTTAGAGAGGGTCTACAATTTTAAATTCTCAAGTACTCGAACTTAATCAGAGTGAGCGGGTCCAATTCACATCTTTCCTTCCAACCCTCTCAAGCTGGAAATCATTAGTGTTGACCATGAAGGCAAAGGGAAGCATACTTACAAGTGTTTTTCTTTTTGTTTTGTTTTTGTCTTTTCTGAACTGAAAGGTGATATAGAAAATATGAAAAAAAAGTTTTAAACCACTGATAGGAATCCATCCTGCAAGACATCAGAAATTTGTGGCAATTTCTGAATTTTCCAATATTTGGGACAGCAAAGGATGGAGCCACTCACGCTGTGTGATTTAAGTGGGAGGAGGTGTGCAGGCCATCTGGAGACAGCAGCGTTTGGAGGCCTTGGAGGGCTGGGATGGGGCACAATGGCACAAAACTGGTAAGGACTCGGCTGAAGAGTGGAATGGCCAAGCCCCAACTCCCTACCCTTTGGAAGGGCTTTCAGCTTATAAAAGATGCAACACCTTCATAGTCCATTTTATTTCCTCTGTGCATTCCCTCCTATCAGTAGGTGGCGACAGGGCTCGGGTAAGAGAGTGTAGGCCCGCTCGAAGCTGGGAGGTCAATGAAGGCCTCTCTATAGGATATACGAATTGAGATCAGAGTGACAAGATGAAGTTTTAATATTAAACGCTAGGAAGAGGCATCTCAAAATGTAACATCTGTGCAGGGCTCTTCACATTATAGAAACCCAAACATCTGAAAAGTAGAGAATTTCCAACCTCAGGTAAAATCCCCTCAGGGAGTTTTCAAGATGTTTTCTGTAATATTTGAATTTTATCTTATTAAATAATGTAGGAAGGGGAGGAAAATAGCACTTATGTCAGACATAAGTGCTACACTGTGTCACCTTACACTACACTAACTTCTTCATTCATCTCAGTACACTGTGAGAGCAATGATGCTGTTATCAACAGATGAGGAAATGGGGCCGGGGGGGGGGAATAAATGAGTTGAGTTATCTGAGGTCACATAGCCTGTAATTGGCAGGTTAGGATTTGTGCCAGGTCTGATTGACTTCAAGAAACTGCCTTTTCCAGTCACCACGTTACCACTGAAGGAAGCCGGGCCACCAAGGCTGAGAATCTTTGAAGTAGAGAAAATTTGGTCTGGTGATATCTTGCGTAATAGAATTTGCCATATAGAATCATTTAATCCAATAAGAACACAGAGTAGTGAACAAAGATCTACCTGATCACTGATTTTCGTGTTTTCATCCAAGAACACTAGAATAGGACCAGAACAAGCAAATTGCGCTATGTTCTGTAATAAAGATATGTAGGAAGTGCTAATGGAAGTCAAATGAAGTGAATCCTGATGAATGAACAGTTTCCCAAGCAGGGAAGGACACTTAGGATATATCAAGTCATTGTGTAAGTGCCCAGCCAAACAAATACATAAGCAAAGAAACAAAATTAAAAAAAAAAAATCAAAGTGACTTAGCTGGTAAACGCATTTATTTTGTCAAATAAGAGCAAGTCTAGAGGTAGGGCAGCCAATGAATGTATGAAACCCAGCCTCTTGCCATCTCTCCACCTGTCATCCTCAATGTGAGTTTGTCTTCTCAGGCAGATGCTCCTTATGGTCCCCAGATGGAGGCCACAGTTCAGGGTATCTGTTGCTGATGACAATGTCCAGAGGAAGAAAAGAGATATCTCTGATTTGTGTCACTTTAAATAGGGAGGTAAACCTCCCCCCTCCCCCCCAAGCATTCCCACCAGATTTCCCTCCTCATCCTTTGTCTTATCTATAGACCAGTGAAGATTCAGCCTCCTGACCTAGGGAGGGGCTCACCTCCTCCAAAAGTGGAGGCTGCCTGGAAAAGCTGACAGGGGTCTCGTTGGCACGGAGGACGGTTATGAGACAGCAAACAACAATGTGTGCCACAGGCATAAAGCCATGTAAAAGACTGCATTCTGGAAATGATAAGTTTTTAGGTGTGAAAACATCAAAGGAGGCAAATAAAATACGCTGCAACCACATGGTAAAGGAGTTATACGCCAGTATCTGGGTATGCTTTTGGGGTCAGTGTTCCTTAAGCTTGTACAGACAGTGAAATAGCAAACAACGTTAAGAATTTTTCATCACTCCTTTCTAAAATGTGGCAATCATATAAAATGTTCTTCAAACACAAGTGGTTAAGAAAAAGGAAAAAATACAACATATATGGTAAAAATAAAATAATCAGGTGTCATAGCAGTGAAGACATAATAGAGTATCTAATTTTTATTCTAACATTTGTACTTTTTTACGATTGCAGTACTAACGCATGTTCATTTTCTTAAATTGGAATATTCAGAGAAACCCAAAGAACAAAATAAAAATCATCCACAAGCCTGTCTCTGGACTATAACTCTTTGACGTCAAGGTTGAGTCCTCATGTGCATAGTAGTTTCGTAGAGTTACAGTAGTAAGTGACTTTCTTTTTTCTTTGTAAGAATGTACTTTGAAGTCGTTTTCTTCTTACCATAATTTTTTGTCAAACAAAGGTGAACTGCTGGTTGGTTTAGAGCGGCGGAAATAAAGCAAATGCACACACTGGCTTAAGTTATAAAGTACAACATATCACATTAGAAAAAATGAAAGTAATATCACTGTTTTTTTCTGTTGGGGATTTTTTTTCTCCCCAAAGAGTATTTCTGTTGACATTCTACTTTATAGAGCAGGTTATCTAAACCCAAACTCTATAACGTAAGTAAATAAGGAAAGCAGGCAAAAGCAGGAACTTCTTCAGAAGGTTCTGGCAGGGGAAGGATAGAGGAGGGGTTACAAGGGGTTACTGAGACCAACGCTCTTCCTAGTGAAGTACAGCTTTAGTCTTTTTTTTTTTAATGAAGATTTTATTGGGGAATTGGGGGAGAGGAACAGCATTGGGGAATCGGGGAAGGGGAACAGAGAAGTTGCTGTCCTTTTGTTCTTCAGTTTAGTTGTGGAGGACGTCGCTTCACTGGCCCATGTTGGTATTATCATTGCGCTCTTCCCTGGTGAGGCAGTCACTCGCGGCCATTGGACGGCCACTCACGGCGGCTCACGGCAGCTCACGAAAGCTCACACCCGCTGCCGGCCAGCCCCACTGCAGCCCACACAGTCGCAGGCGACTTGCCGCAGCCCAGCTCCAGGTCAAGCTGTTGTTCACCATCTCAGCTGTAGAGGGCGCAGTGTCACTGGCCCTCATATGTGGAATCTCAATCGGGGTCCCGCTGCTCAGAGCTGGCGTCCCAAGCCAACTCCTAACCAGCACGCCACTTGGCTGGCTCCAGCTTTAGTCTTAAAAGCGGTTACAGGTCAGGGTACCAGGGCCTCAACACTCAGAAAGGCATTCGGATGCTTTTTGGCACCTTCAGGAAAGTTGTGTTCTGTCCATTCTGCCACAAGGGGCAGGATGTGCAAAATTCTATAATTTTCACTTCCAATTTTAAAAAGGAAATCTGAACATATCTCCAGGTAATAGCAAACAACAGCAAGTCTGTTTTTAAAAATGTTAGGACCTGCCTAGGCAGGAATCTTGGGGGGGGGGGGGGTTAAGTCCCCTTTTCTTTAATTTTATGATTCTCTTTCCCACAAACTTAGTGGCACTATCAGTTTCTGAGTAATTTTGTTTCTCGTTTGCTGCTTGCTGTTAAAAATCTATAGAAAGGCTAACAATACCCTGCCACTAACAAGCTGTTTGGCCTTGAAAAATCACTTAGCCTTTCTGGTCCTTAAAAGGAGAAAGTTCAAGCCAGAGGTACAGAGTGGCAGACTGGAAGAGGGTTTAGAGATCTATGAATTTTGCCCTTCTTTGGCAGGTGAATGATCTGCGATTCAGAGAGGGTGAGTGACCGACCAGTCAGAAGTCCAACAGCTTTCTCCAAATTTTATTTTGATTTTTAAGAATTTGAAAATGAATTAGGTTGTACTTGAAAAAGCAAATGAACAGGAGATACTCAAGTATTATAAAAGAATGAAAATGTAAGCTTTGAGAAATAGTTGAAATACTTTATAATGAGTATTCAAATTTATGTGAAGGAAGGATATATGAATTGTGTGAAATGCGAAACATTCAACGCACAATATTTACCCAACAAATATTTACTGAACGCTCACTTGGAGCTTGAAGTCTAGTTAACTATAGACTTTATAGTTATAACTATAACGTAATAAGTGCTCTGTCAAATAAAGAGTGCAGTAGCCTAATGAGAACTAAGAGAAGTATTTAGACGGACATTCCAGAAGTCTTCCTGGAAGAGGTGATACCTAAGCTGACATCTGAAGGAGAGAGGAAAGAATTCCCTACAGAGGGAATTCCTTTTGCAAAGGCCAGGGAACTTACGGCTTTGACAACTAAAAGTAAAAGTCATCAGGAGGAGGAAGAGTTCTGAGACATGAAAAGTAAGCAGGAAGCAAGTTATTTGGAATTGGGAAAGTCCTAGATTTAAGACTTTACCCTGAGGGCAGACCTTTCAGCTGGAGAGTGACAGGGTCTCTTCAGTATCTTCAACTCTTCCTCTAAGTGTGTACAACAAATGAGCAGAGACAAGGCAGACCCAGGGAGACCAATTAGAAAAGCATTTCTCAAAATATTTTGACAAAATACATTTTACCTATTGCCCACAATATACACACATCTGAATACACACACACAAACTGAAACAAGACGTTTCCTTTGTTTGATGCACTCTGACATTTTCTAATCTACTTCATTGTTTTAAACGGTGAAACTGCATAACCCACTCCAACTTATTTCATGACCCATTAAGTCACAACTGGCAGTTGGAGAATCCTGGAGTTAGGAAGTTGCTGTGATGCTGAGAGAATAGGATCATTTATGGAATGAGAGAGGTGGATAGAAGGATGTGGGATGATTCCAGAAGGATAAGAGATAGGAGAGAAGGACCCAAAGGAATGAGAGATAACACTCAGAGTTTTAGCTTGAACTGTGGGTAGATAAAGGGGTCACTTGCCGAGATGGGAAACGTTAACTGGAGTATCTATTAGAAGGTTAAACATACTGAGGATTTGAGAAATACCCGTCCTTTTTTTTTTTTCTGTAAACACAAATGTATCCCTTAATTTGAGCCATATCTGAAGAAAAACAAGCTTAACTAAAAGAGGGACCCTAAAACATGGTGGAGATGGGAAGGAGGAAATCATTAATGGAGAGGCGTTGGCTCTAGAGCTGAGCCTGAAAATTCTCCTTGGAAAGAATGACAGTCAAGCTATAAATCCCAGGGAAACAGCTCAGATCAAAGACTCACCTACGGCTTTGCTATGGCTGCTATCAGGGCTTTTATGAGGCTGAGTGAGAATAGGATAAGTATTTTGGCTTTTCGTTTAGCTAACGTGTTGGCAGGAGTTAGCTTCTTAACACACAGGGTTGGCATCAAATTTAGAATTCCCAATGACTAGTTCAGGAACGTAAAAGGCATTTCTTACGCACTCCTTATAAAAATGGAAATCCATTAACTTTATCCTGCATGCACGCCCTCTGACAGCACTGGGTCAAAGGGACTTTTTTCCCTTTCTCTTTTAATAGCTTCCACGGTCCCAATCCTTCTCCTCCTAAATCTTTTTTTTTTTTTTTTTTCAAAACAATAGGGAGTGATGGCCTGTTGCTAGTTGAAGATTTTGAACAATAGGTGTTTCTGAGCAGGGTTTATTGAAATGGTCTTGTCTGTGTCCTGGGGCAGATTGTAAATGAGATGTCAACAGGAGCTCTTTTGTGTGGATGGCATTCAGCCTGAAAGAGAGGAATTTCCTTACTGTGCTAGTATTTAAAGTAGATTTGTTGCTGCTTTTGCTAAAACTTTTTATCCAACTGCCTGAACTAACAGCACTGAATGAGTCACTCAGTGTGATTGTGACTTCCTTCCCTCCTTAGCAAAGCACTCACTGACTCAGTCATTTACATTTAGAAAGGAAGGTTCCTAAGAAGCTTTCTTGGATTTTCATCAGCCTAAGCCTCTTTTCTAGACCATCACGTGGACCTGAGCTGTCAGCAACCCTACTACCCCCGGGAGGGGGCAGTCTAGCCAGGCCGTTTTTCTTACTCCCAGAAAAACTTTCTGCTGTTTTGCTCACTTTCTTTTTACAATCCAAAGAAAGGGACAAACAATTTCCTGCTTTAAGCCATTTTCCTTTCTCCCCCACCTTCCCACCGTTTGGTAAATGACAGGCAATTTCAGTTTACTCTAATTACCATGCGCTGAGGTTGGACTAATTCCATCCTTAGAAGATAAGGCAACTGTTTTATTACCTCTCAGCCAGGTGCTGGAGGGTGACAAGACTTGCCTGTATCTGGAGACCTGACAAGGTTATCAGCAACTGCAAACAGGCTGGACCTTTGAGCAGTGGCCATCAAAATGCTTCCCTCCCCTCTGATCCCTTTCCCCACCGTTTATTGATAGTTAATTTTGATTCAAAGATTAGCACTGGTTTCCTCTAGTTTTTCCACATTCCTGCACCTTAGCAGTTAAGCAGTCAAATCACAATCATAATTATGAACAGTGTAAGTTGCAACCATGCACCGATCCTATAACATAAGCACGAAATTCCAGCCTCCGCCCTAAACATACAACACATAGAATACTTTAACATTCTCTGACTTTCTGGTAGAAAATCTGGTAGATTTTCAGTGGGTATAGTTGCTTTTTCAAAGCGTTAGTACTTAATAAAAATCTTTCACCTCTGACAGTGGAGATCCAAAATAATTCCGTCGTATTGCCTATGGTTCCTTTTAAAAAGTAGAATGTTATCCACACCAGGAGACAGTGTAGTGCTTGTTTTAGATAATAAACATTTCTAGTGCTTGATCTATTTATAGCTGCAGTTCACTAACATGTCTATCCACCCATCAGTTTATTCTTTAATTCAAGCTATGTTACATGGATTATTTTGGTTAACTCTTGGGTTGGAAATGTGGTATAAAAATGTGTGTTGAAAATGATTTTCAAACTATATGTACTAGGTAGCACTTTAATGAATAAAGAGTGCCCTTGCAGATAAACTGTTAGGTAAGTGTCCTGCGCGACATCAAATTCGTGCTGCACCCAGCCTGGACCTAGCATAGGACCACCCTCCTGCCACTACATTATGGTGGGACAAGGAAAAGAACGTTGACTTTCTGTATTTTGCTGTGAAGTCAGACTATAGCTTGAGGGTAGAGGATAAGAATGAGGAAGAGAATGATGGAAAGGATGAGTAAACACACACACACACACACACACACACACACACCTGCAAATATTAGATCTTTATAAGAATGTACCATACCACCCCATTCTGTAAATTGTATAGACATCGTTCCACATCGTGGGAGGAGGCTAGTTAAAAGCCCCTCCGAGTACCCCTACTACCTTTATAACAAAACCCAAAAATGAATGTTTCTGAGTACAGTGTGTGAAACACACGTAGTGATAAACCAAGGAATACCCAGAACTCCAGTGTGGTCAAGAAAAGAGAGGCGATGTCAGAAGGATTACCAGATCTGATCTTGGATTTCTCTTTTCCTTAAAGATACAGACACTTGTCCACCCACAATGCCAAGTCCATCACGACCCTGCCACCCTCCAGGTGGACTTGGTTGGGACAGAGCTCCATCCAGGGCCTGTGTCGCGTCCCAGGAGAGAGTGCTTACTGCTCCAAGGCATCCAAAGGAGTGGGTGGACATCATTCCTGTATCTGCAGTTCTGAAAGCCATTGTCTAAAACCTGACCTTGGAACTACTTGCAGTGTGACTGTTCTACAGCTTCTTGCAGACAGACAGGTTAGAGTACGGTATAGGGGTGCTGCCCCAGACCCTCCGGGTGTGTCAGGTATATTAGCTTTCTGAAGTCCAAAAAGTTCTGAATTCCAAGCACATGTCACCAAAAGACTTGATAAGGACTTTGGGACACAAGCATTGCTCCACGAAGGTTCAAAGGTGAATCTTAAGGACAGAAGCAGGAGGCAGCTCTTTCCAAAATCAGTAAGGAGGCTTAGATAGCAAGAACCTAGGTCCCAACCAGACTCGGCCCTGGAGAATGTGGGCAACCCCAAATTCTCCAACCTCCTTGTCACCTGGGGAATTGGGATTTGTAGTTACAACACATGGCTTATTAAACTTGAACGAGGATGATGGTGGGAGGTAGGTAGAGTGAATTGATACAGATTTTAGTGCTGGTCACACCAGTTTCCGAAGTTATTTTTATTTAATTTTGGCATATGACAAAAACCCAAATGTAAGTGGAATTTTAAATGCAATCCTAAAGTGGCCCTTTACATTCTAACTATAAAGGCTGATCCAAGGACTGGACTCACGCTTTGCAGCGTGAAGCGCACGAATGAGACCCGTGGGACACCTGGACATGTTTCTCTGGATCTTTATCCTCATCTGTCCGTGACACAGTGGGATAACGAGGTGTCATTTTAAAGTGCTGATACTGTTTTTTGAGAGTCAGTTAAAGGCTGGGGCCTGGTGTCCTTTCTGGGCCGAGTGGGCTGATAGAAATAGTATTTCACAGGTTACCCTATATAATTTTTCCTGTTTTTACTTTGAAAAGGCAGGCTTCAGGGAAGAAAGAGGAAAGGAGTAGAATGAATAATTAACTGCCTAACTACACAGACCAGGGCCTTCTGAGGCCTCCCACATGCCCTGCCCTCCAGACCCAGGTAATTACTCCTCATCATGCTGAAACCAACAGGAAGGAATGGTGGATGCATTTTCTTTCTTCTTTACTTCCCCACACATCCTGTTTTCCCAGGTTTGGGGGTTTGAGTTTGTCTTGTGCAAAAACTTCTGCTCCAGACTGAGCCCTCCCTCCAAGCCCTCTGTCCATAGGGCAGCGGCACTGGGCTGCTTTTGATAGGTCAGCCTTCTTTCCAAAGCCCGGAGAGCTTGCCAGTGAGCAGAAGTTACTGATAAATCCAGCCTGAAGTTTTAGTTAGGACTTAACCTGACTGGGCTCTTATTAGACATGACCTACCTTAGTTTGCACACAGGTCACTCACTCTGCATAGCTATTTCACCTTCTCAAGGGAGACAAGTTGGCAATGTGTGCCCAGTACCCTGCTCCCATCTAGAACCACCCAGCTACCCCAGATAGCCTCACAGTCAGGTATACTTGAGTTCTATTCTGTTTACCAGACACACTGTTACGTAGCAGGAGAGTCTTATTCAATTGTGTGATTCCATTCCAGATTTTTCCTTGTAGTCTAGGCTCCAGGTCCAATTGTGCAGGTAGTATAATACTAATTCTCACGAAATGAGACCAAGAGGTAAAGAAAGTTCCTAGGCTCTCAGATAGCCATCGTGTGCAAGCAGACAGAGCACAGAATAATGAGATTCAAAGAATAATAGGGAGTGAAGGGAACTAAGGCGAAAAAAGGTAGCTGCACAGGATAAGGGAAGTTACATCATAGGCCCCTCATACAGCCATCTGCTCAGTGCCTATGGGTAACGTCAAGCAGAGAGGATTGAGGAAACTAGGTGGATAACCCACAGGACCAACTGGTTTCCACCGATATTAGGTTGGACTTGCACATGTCAAAAGTTGGCCAGTCACAATTGCACTTGGCTGGTGCCAAACCGAAGTGGGCACTGGCGAGAGGAGATTATATTACAACATCCACGATCACTGAGCATGGTTTTGGTGTGTATTCATTTTACTTAAACCCTGGTGACTTCCTTTTACTGGTTATTAGTCCCCCCACACACACCTTTTTTTTTTCCAGGAAGTCTTTTCTCATTCCTGTCCATTCCTTCATGCAACAAATATTTACCATGCACGGTACTACTATGTGCCACTCATGTTCTAAGTACTGCGGTCACCTCATGAATAAAACAGACAACAATGCCTGACCCAGTGACTCTTACATCCTTCACTAACTCCTTTCTCTTGGTGTGGTCCGGGGGAAAAAGGAAAAAAATCACCTAACAGAGAATACAGGAAAGTATTGCTGAGAAGTGACATATGTAAAGAAATGAAAGCTACTTGATAAGAAGCTTAAACGAAAAAATTTCTTCTTGCTCTGGCATTGTCCCTACCCCAGGCCCCCTAGTCTTGCTGCCTTACAACAAGACTCCGTCAGCCCTGATCTGAGTAGTTGGTAGAGCAGCTGCCCAAACAGGAAACCTTGTATAATTCGGCAACCCTGAACTTGGGCCCTCCTGTAAACAGTCCATTCAACCCAGGAAGACCTGCAGACCTGGCTGGGACAAATTTTGAAAAACACACACAACATCACAAACATTGAAAAAAAGTCCCTAAGTCCTAGAGGAAGTGATGTATCTGATTCACTGGTAGAAATCACTTCTTAAAATAATGGAACAAATGGAAATTTAATCCTAACAAATGAAACTGCCAGGGCAGTCACTTGTGTACATGACTCAATAGCACCTGTTGGAAAGGCTGGGGAAATGCGCGGTGAAATCCAGATCGCATTCCCTACTGGAAGCCACAGCCCTGCCTTGCAAATTAGTCAGCCTGATGTTCTCAACATCCTGACTTCAACATGTGTGCCTAGTTCTAAAAGGCTATGATTCACCTTAGCTACTGGTCAAGTGATTTTTACTCAGAGCCCTGGGTTTTTAATATTTAGTATTAAATGGTCTGGGCAAATTCTAGCCAAATGTCTGTCTACTTTCAAGATGTTCCTTTGAAATGACCGATTTCAGGCAACAACTGGTTTTACATATGGTAACCCTCAATTTCTAATACTATTTAAACTTGTTACCAAGCTTCATTAAAAGTCCACATTAGAAGTTTTAGACCTCAGCCCTGGGCCTTCTAAAATGACTTTCTTCCAAACATCATTTAACTTCCTTTAATTTAGTTAATTAATGGAACTTTCTGAAGACAGCAGTTCCTTTGATCCGAGTCTCTTAGTTTCCAGTTAACATTTCCAGAGAGGGAGAAAGAAGGAATGCCCTCACAACTGGCGGGAACTATCAGCAGCTCACAACTGCAGTCATTCCTCCAAATCAGAGGCAGGGCAGAGGAAGGAGAAGTACCTGAGAGGAAGAAGACTGGTTAAAAATACATTTTTGTGGGTGTTTGCCCCACACAGAGATAAAAGAGCTAAGTTGGGGCTGCAAGTGCTGCTCTCTGGGAGGCTGGGCCTACAGTCTGGAAATCCTAAGTAATCCTTGCAAATAGGCAAATTGGAAGCCAGCAGTGCGAATTAGAAATGCTTCTGCCTGAAAGAAAGGTTTTTTGCATGCAATTTACAAATGCAGGTAAAAATTGAAAATGCAAGTCCCACCCAGCAGGAATCCTCAGTTTCTAGGCTATTAATCCTCACTGCCATCCGCCTAACCCAATGGCTACAGTTCTAGTTTTTCAACTTGCCGTCTTAACCAAAAAATATTGCACTGGCTGCTACTTAAAAAAAATAATCTGCAGCCTCAACCCAGAGATCTTACCCTGCAGCTACGATAAAATTTTTGTTAAGGTAATAAATTAAAAAGCAAGACATTCTGAGTCTTGATTTCCACTCTTTATGGGTTTTTTGGGAAGATAAGTCCAGCAAAGATGTCCACCCCTTTCCACAGCGAGACTTACCTTGGAGCTGAGCAGCAGATTTCAAGGTACATCGGTGATGTTCCAAGGTTGGCCACCAGGAGACACTCGAGAGTAGGGTTGCCACCCCAAAGTACTTTGTTTTCTCAGACTTTTGGTTGGGAAGAAGGGGGTGGAGGGTGGGGTGTGGGAGATACAGCTGGCTTAAAAGAAATCCATTTGTTCCATGAAATTATGCCACTTGCCATTTTATAAAGCAAAGGTTGCCACGTTACCTGTTGCCAGGTTTCTGAGAGTGCTTGGGGAAAATGTGGGCGAGAAAGGTACAGCACAAAGTCCTTCGGCTTGGTGGTTTTCAAGCTCTGTTGACTGGGCTGGTGCTGACATTTGGAGAGCAGCTGCCGCGGATTGCCCGAGCATTGTTTGATTGTAGTTCTAACAGAGGAGTGGCTGCCCTTACATCATTTCCAGGCATGAAGTGCCTGAGGCTTTTTTTTTTTTCTTTTTCTTTTTTAATGACTAACTTTCTGATCCCTCCCTCTCTGGATTTTGGTATAGTACAGGCACTGTGAGCAACAGGCTCACCTCAGGAAGCCCGAGTTTTGTAGTAACTTGTTAAAACAACTTGAGTGCCTCTTTTAAAAAAAGTTATGACTCTGAAACAAACCTATCCATTCTTTCTTCTGAGAACAATGTTGTGTTTGATTAGCCTCAGAGCACTGCTCCCTGAAAGGTCTGCTCTCCCCACAAGAAACGGCTGCTATCAGTTGAATAGATCTCTGAGCCAGACATGCTGAGGCTTGGGGCATTTGTCTGGCATTAGGAAGTGTCTGGAATACTAGTAACTACCAACTGGGAAGTCTTATGACTACAAGACTTATTACACCACCCCTCCCTTTCTGTCCACATTCCCTTTCCTCCCCCTACACGCTCACACAAGCATGCTTTTTTCTATTTTCATGGGGAAAAGGTTAGCTAGTCTTTGTGGTTTCTGTGGAGGATGGCTTTAGTGGAAATCGTTCTCATAGCCGTGTTTCTTGAGCCAAAACGAACCGGGCAAGAAGCCTAAGAGGAAGCCCGATGCCTCTCCTAGAAGCCCGAGCCCCACCCCAAAAGTCCTCGGCCTTCTCACCATGACGATGGCAGGACATGGACCACTGACCACCACACTTTGGGTGGCCTGTAAATGTTACGCTGTAAAGCTGTAAATATTTTGAAACACGGGAGCGATTTTTCCATGTGTATTTTGTTTTGTGGAGTTTCTCCTTTTCTGCAGTATTTTTAATGTTGCATCTGTGCACCCCTTGTTGACCACTCCAGATTCTTACATTCTCTAAACCTTTGACAAGTTCCCGCAAGGCACAAGGTACTGTGGTAGGGGCAGTTTCCTGGCAGTTTCTATGGAAAGCATTACACCTACCTGGACAAGGTGTTGAAATGGAAGGTTTAATGAGGGGGGATGAATACAGGTGGTTTGGGTGAGGGAAAAGAAATGGGACTTAGAGCCCTGAGTATGCTAACTTTACCACTTGGTAGCTGTATGACTTAGAGAAGTCAGTTACCTGCTATGAGCCTCCATCTTACCATCAAACAAATGGGATAGTGAGGTCTTCCTTTGTCTTAAGACTATGACTATTAAATTCTTAGCACAGTGTGTGTTAGAGTAAGGATTTACTCTGGTGATTAAGTTGATCTAATCGCACACCAAGGGTATGGATGCATTCTCCATCTCATCAGCTTTGTTTTCACCTGGATCTGTGCTTTTATCCTATGAAGGACTTGAGCCAGACCCCTGATTGGCAGTGGGTGGGGAAGTCCGGCCTGGGTAGCACATCACCATAGGGAAACACAACCGCCACATTTCACTGTAAGGTGAGCAATTCTGGGCCTACTAACTAGAAGCAGCAGTGAGCTTCTCCATTAGCCGTTTTAGCCTCATTTGTTCCAAAGTTGGTGCCCAGGATGCCAGAACATGTGCTACTGCTGCAAACAGCCTTGTTGGTAACTCCCTGGCCTCCTCTCTGGCTTCCTTCTTCAGCTGTTTAGCATCACTCTCAGTAGGTCTCTTCTCAAATTCTTTTCTAGATTGCATTCATGTTCATCAAGTCACAGGAGCTCCAGTTTGAAAGAAATCTTGGCAGCCCCCCTTAAGATGGTGGTACACTTTCAATAACTTGCCCACTAAAATATGAGCTTGTCTGTGCTTGAGCACTTTTAGGGACTGAGAGTGCACACTACCCAGCGAGGTCCCCATTTTCCATCTTTCATCAAGTGACTACTGGGGAATTAATTTTTATGCCTCTCTAAGCTTTGTGATTTCCCTTGGGGTCTTATAGAGAACAAGTCCTTGCCATCCTCTACACAGTAGCCTTTGAAATAATTGAAAACCCCTCTGTCGTCCTTCTCTTGCAAGCTAAACAACGCCTTTCCTTAAACCATTCCTCGTAAGATATGGTTTTCCTCTCCTTGGCACACTCTGCAATTTCCCCTTAAAAAGAGGGCCCACAATGAAATGCAGCACAAGTATCCTTCCATTGTTCCAGATATCACACTTCTATTCGCACACACCTTCTTAGAAATAGGCAACCTACCTTGACACATTAAAACTACAAGTACACTCTTCCCACCCTACATTTGAGCATTAATCTCTTTGTGTTCCAAGTTTAGGTCTTTCCACATTTTTTTTTCTTTTGTCCTCTTCACGTCATTTTGCTTTCTAAAGTAGATTGTAGTTTCAAGTTACCTCTCTAATATGTTCTTAATCTCACATGCACAACCTCTGCCCTGTCTACTGGATTTTCAAATGTTTCATATCTGCTTGTCAAACTATCTCCCATGATGGACCAGATTGTTTGTTTGTTCATTTGATGTCCAACCTGTTGCAGATCAATACTTTGCTAAAATGCAACAAAAATGAACTATTAGAAAAAAGAAATTAAACAAACAAAGGCACACAATAAACAAACCTACAGTTTTCATGAGATTCAACTGACAAACTACTCTGTAGAATTGCTATAAAAGTTTCTAAAAGCTTATTCTCAATTTTCATGGTGTATCTCACCATGCACTCATCAAATAGTTTGTGAATCAACACCTATCTGTGGACCACATTTTAAATGGCACCTCTCTGCACAGAGGTGTGCTGGAAATGCTTAAAAACCAGCTCTCCCTGGAGACACTTACAGATCTACAGCATCTGCCAATTTCCATGGTGTAAACACTCACACAAGGTCAGTTTCAGGCTATCAATGAAATGTCACTGAACACAGACTTCAGAAGAAATGTGCACAGTAAACTCTAGCAAGGTGATAGGAGCCATTTCCAACACCTTTTTAATAAAGCACTTCCTTTTGAGGGCTTGTTAAACTGCTGTTCAGCTGGACCAAATCACCCAACTCAGGACACCTTTGTCCTCAACAGAAACTAGGCTGTAGATTGAGGCCCTCCTTCTCTCTGTGGTGGTCCTCAGCCCAATAAGAGCAGATCATCTGGTACAAAGTCTTTGACCATGACTTCTGTGTAGAAGCCTGCCCCTACTAAAGGCAGATCAAACCATAGCTTGCTTTGTGTTTAACAACAACTTAGGATAACTTGTTTACATCAAAAGGTGTTGTTTGACTACTGTACAACTTTCTGTATATGTATATTTTGGCGTTCCTTTGTTGTTGTTTCATGTTTTTATTTGTAGTTCCTTGTGGGCTTGTTCTCCTATTCAAAGGACTTTCTAAAATTCAGCAACCAGGAACTGCTAAATAATTCCTCAACACCGCTTTATAGCCTGTGATCCATTAGCTTAGCTAGTGAGAACCTATTAATAAGAAGAATGCTGGCTGAGTGACTCATTGGCTAAGAGTTGGCTTGGGAGTGTGAGCTCTGAGCAGCAGGGCCACCAGTTCCAATCCCACATGGGCCAGTGATGCTGAGCCCTCTACAGCTAAGATGGTGAACAACAGCTCGACCTGGAGCTGAGCTGCCGTGAGTGACTGGAAATGGCATAGGCTGCAGTGGGACTGCAGTGGGGCTGCAGTGGGCTGCCAGCAGCTACCAAGAGTGGTCGGCAGCCAGAGTGAGCTGCCATGAGCTGTTGTGAGCGGCTGTCCAATGGCTGGCGACCTACTGCCTCAGCTGGGAAGGGTGCAATGATAATACCAACATGGGCCAGTGAAGCAGCGTCCTCCACAACTAAACTGAAGAACAAAAGGACAGCAACTTGTCTGTTCCCCTTCCCCTATTCCCCAACGCTGTTTCCCTCCCCCAATTCCCCAATAAAATCTTTTAAAAAAGAAGATGCAGAAAGTGGGTTTGATCATACATTTGTTTTGTGGCCACCTGACATATGTGTGCTCTTGATCACAAAGGATAACCAGAGTGGTAAGAGGGTCTACATATTTTTCCAGAAAACCATCACCACTATAGAAAAAACTTATTCCTGACACAAGTGTTCCTGTGGCTTACAACACTAGCATTAACTTTCTATGCAAATAGAGATAATATTGACTAGTCAGCTAGAAGCTGAATTTGTTCTCATTTGTTTTCTCTGTGACTTTTAAAAATAACTTCCTGACTCAAATGTAAAAACTAACTGTATGTCTCTCTGTGCTCTGCAATAGCATCTGAATGAAAGTGGTGTCATTGAAATCTGGAACCCCGCTGACTCTTCTTATAAATGGATAGAGTTCTTTCAGCCAACTTTGAGCTGGGGTAGTATAATATATCATCAGGACTCAGAGAAGGGAAGTATTTCATTTTATTTGAAATGAACAAATAAACATATCAGAGCAAAACAAAGCAATAATGATGATTAACTACATTATCATTTCTCTTACAAGTTCCACTTCAATAAAAGGAGCATTTGCATTTGAAATCAACATTTTTGAGACCATTACTCTTAAAAAAATGAAGTGTTTCACTTACTTTCTATAAGCAACTCATTTTTCTTTGGGTCTTGACCGGACAAGATTTATAAACTTGGGCTTTACCCCTCTCTACCATATGCTTCCTGGCACTCAGACCTCAGTGGATTCTACGTCATTCATGGTGCTGACACATGAAAGTAGAATTTAAAACAAAACAAAAACCTTTAGGAAAGAAGTAGGTTGAGAGCTTAGCCTGAAAAGCTAGGGAAGAGTGATGCTGGGGAAAACTGGGGGATTTAGTTGTATAAGTTTTTAGAGCAGCCTTGAATGCAAAAGATTTAGGGCATGAGAAAGAAGGGAACTGTGAGAAGTGTGAGCTGTGTGTTGAATCTTCTTTCTTCTGCTTCAAAAGGCAACCTTAGAAATTTGAATTCCTTTTAAATTCCTACTTGATCACTGACAGGTGGTGCTTCTTTGAGTGTGACTCCTGCAGCAGAACTGTGCCAAGCTCCACACTACATGGAAACCTCATAAGAAGCCCTGGGGTATAATACCACAGTGGGTGGTTTCTGTCCTCTAGTCAGCTCCCTTATTCCAAGTGGGGCAATCTTAAATTCTTACCTCCTTTGGGCATTGGGACTGGGCCAGCCTGTTAAGGAAGCCATGTCCTCAGAGTTCCCCCTGTCTGATTTAACCATAGTATATTTCTAGCATTGCTGCTACCGGCAGGAAGTCTCTGGTGGTCAATGTATCCAGAGTTATCCCTATGGATAACGAAGAGGAGCTGACAACAGCCATCAGATGGCACCAAATTGTAGTTGGCCCCAGGGAGTGTCCCCAAGCCCAGTCGTTATACTGGAAATAATGTGCCCCTTCACCCCATATCATACTTATCACATTGTGGCAGAATTTTTACTGTAAATCACAGCAAATGAAATGATACTCTATTTGGCTGCGTAGTCCAATTTTGACTACTCCACACTGAAAGAGGAAACTGAAGGTAGCTAACCACAAGCAGTAAATCATCCAAAAGATCAGACATTTGACGCTGGAATGTGGTATTTAGTTTCTTAGGAATATGAGTGAGCTGAATGTCCTGAGCATCCATTTTGAACAAAATAGTGGGTTCATATTGTAAAGATTTATCTTAGGAGAAGTAGTAAAATGGTCTAGTCTCGTTCATTTGAATTGACAGATTCTATCCTGAGTATAGCCACTCCCCTCCCACACACTCTGGTCCTCAGATGAATAACAGACATAGCATTATCCTGCACAGGGCTATCCTGTTCAGACCTCCCTAGGAAGCAGAAAGTAAGCTACATGGTGTTTACCGTGCCTGAAAATGTGACTATCAACAATGCACATGCTTGCATAACGTGGCCAGAAGCTTCACTGTGGCCTGTGGAAGAACCTGAGACCAGACAGTTTCTGCTCCTGGCTCTGTACCTTGAGGGTGCTGTGAGCCTCCACTGGTCGCATTACCTCCCAGCACTGTTTATTGCTGAGCTCTGTTTAAATGTAAAGATGGGGGCCGGCCAGGTGGCTCAATTGGTTAAAGCACGAGCTCTGAGCAACAGGGTTGGTTGCCAGTTCGATTCCCACATGGGCCAGTGAACTGCGCCCGAGCTGAGCTGCCAATGGGCGGCTAGATGGCTCAGATGGTGAGAGCACGTGCTCTTAACAATAAGGTTGATGGTTTGGCCCCTGCATGGGATGGTGGGCTGCGTCCCCTGCAACTATATTGAAAGCAGCGACTGGACTTGGAGCTGAGCTTGCGCCCTCCACAAATAAGATTGGAGGACAACAACTTGACTTGGAGCTGATGGGTCCTGGAAAACACAATGCTCCCATTCCCCAATTTCCCAACACTGTTCCCTTCCCTAATTCCCCAATAAAATCTTTTTTTTTTAATTTTTTTTAATTGGGGAATTGGGAGATGATAACAGCACTGGGAAATTGGGGGAAGGGGAACAGACAAGTTGCTGTCCTTTTTTTCTTCAGTCTAGTTGTGGAGGACGTTGCTTCACTGGCCCAAGTTGGCACCATCATTGCGCTCTTCCCGGGAGAGGCAGATCA
>NW_017731783.1:473985-475092 GCF_001890085.2 Hipposideros armiger
TCCCAAGCCAGCTCTTAACTAACGCACCACTCGGCCGGCCCAATAAAATCTTTTAAAAAATAAAATAAATAAATAAATGTAAAGATGTATTTTTTATACAATAATCTTAGATGGAAGATTTTCCTGGAGTGAGCCTCTGCCAGTCATCCATCCCGGGTAACTGAGAGATGACTATATATGTATTATTCACGTTACCCTCCCCTACTTCCCCAAGAGCACCTGTGATATTATAATGCGACATTTATGTGTTGTTTTTCCTTAAACTCTCAGCCAAACATTTCTGTCCCTATCTTTTTTATCGTTAAGGAAATTATTCTGTATCACAGGGCAGTGGAACAGCAGGACAACATAATAGATCTTTCTGTTTTTTTGTTCATTTTTGGATGCGTCCTTTGAGTGGCCTCAGGAAACATCCTAAATATTGAAGCAAGGGTTTCATTCTGCAAGATGGCCCAAGTGTCATCTAGAGCCACGGCTAAAGAGTTAGGACTGTGTGGTCACGACTAGCTGATTTGGTATAATAACAGTGATGCCAGCTGAATGGAAAAGGCAACCACGGGGTGGGGGTGGCAGTGGGAGTGGCAGTAGGAAAGCAATGGCAACACAATACTTTGAACCATGTTTTAAAGGGATTAAACAAATGTCTTCAGAAAGCTGGTTAAGGTATTGTTCTGTATTGACAGGGAGTTCCCACTTGGGAACTTAATAATTCATTTTCACCTGTATTTTCCTATATCGTGCTCCACAAATGGAAAGTTGTAAACCAGCATGTAATGCTTCTTCAAGGCCCTCAGGGTTATAATCAGGTGGTTGGAGAGAGGGCCTAGAAGCTACTTAAGCTGAAGCCTCAAGGAGGACCTAACTAAATTACACAGGTCCAAAATAGACACCTCACTGCACAGATTCAGGCCCTTGAATTGATCAAGTCACCCTGAAAGACAGCACATTTGGGAATAGGCTCAAACAGACCACAAAAACACAAAGGCTCATTTATAAACTAGTGTGTACATTTATTTTACAATAGGAGACTTTGGTAAAGTGTATTCCCTCTCGGTAGTTAATTCTGCTCAGAAACTACAACCAAAAAATGTGGAACAAAATTTATAT
>NW_017731783.1:475276-496959 GCF_001890085.2 Hipposideros armiger
AAGAAAGAAAGAAAGAAAGAAAGAAAGAAAGAAAGAAAGAAAGAAAGAAAGAAAGAAAGAAAGAAAGAAAGAAAGAAAGAAAGAAAGAAAGAAAAAAGGAAGCAAGGGAGAGAGAAAGAGAAGCTGGGTGTTGATAACAGGGAATTGCAGGAAGCTACCGCAGCATGCTGTGCAGCCCAACCCGACCCAGGCACCTCAAACTGTTATTAGGATTGTACATGCTCACCACCTCTTTGCTTTCCTTCTTCTTTTTTCAATGTTTATTTTTCCATCTTAGAGTTTGGTGTTTTCCAGTCTTTTCCCTTAATTTTGTGGGGGTATCACCTCATGGAGGCCCCTAAGGGCCTAAGCAGTCCACTTATTATGTCAATGGACTTGTGTTCATGTTAAATGTCTTTCATGTGCCCTAATTTCCAATGGATGTCAGTTACAATACCAGAAATTAAAACTCATGCAGAAATCACAGTGTCTTTGTTTTCACTGTCTTCCAGTGTCATCTTGCATTACAACATATAAGAAGACACCACCTCCAGTCCCACCCAGAACTACCACGAAACCTTTCATTTCTATCACAGCCCAGAGTAGCACAGAGTCTGCCCAGGATGCCTACATGGATGGACAGGGCCAGCGAGGAGATATTATCAGCCAGTCTGGACTGAGCAACTCCACGGAGAGCCTGGACAGTATGAAGGCTCTGACAGCCGCCATCGAAGCTGCAAATGCCCAGATCCATGGCCCTGCAAGTCAACACATGGGCAACAACCCTGCCACCGTGACCACCACGACCACCATAGCCACCATCACTACAGAGAACAGAAAGAAGGATCACTTTAAGAAAAATCGATGCCTGTCTATCGGGATACAGGTAACAGCCTTTCTGTCCTTTGAAATAGGAACCTCAAACTAAGAAATGTAACATGTTTTTTTCCCCAGAAGATTCGCTATCTTGCCATTTTGGATGGTACAGCTATGTCTAGGACCAGATTTTCTTTTTCTTTCTTTTTTTTTTTTTAAGATTTTTATTGGGGAATTGGGAGGATGGGAACAGTGCTGGGGAATTGGGGAAAGGGGAACAGACAAGTTGCTGTCCTTTTGTTCTTCAGTCTAGTTGTGGAGGACGTTGCTTCACTGGCCTAAGTTGGCACCATCATTGCACTCTTCCTGGGTGAAGCAGATCAGTCGCCGACTTCTGGACAGCTGCTCACTGCGGCTGCTGGCCGCTCACGCTGGCTGCTGGCTACATACGGTAGCCCATGGCAACCCACTGCCACAGGGGCTGCAGCCTACGCCGTCGCCGGTGACTCACAGCAGCCCAGCTCCAGGTTGAGCTGTTGTTCAGCATCTTAGCTGTGGAGGGCAGTGTCACTGGCCCTCATATGTGGGATCCGAACCGGGGCCCTCTGGCATCCCAAGCCAGCTCTTAACCATTGCGCCACTCGGCCGGCCCTAGGACCAGATTTTCAATTATTAGCTCTGGACTCCCTACATTGTTAAATATGATGAAAAAATGATGAAGGCATTTTGTCTATCGTTATTATGAGCAGCTATTATTTTTGTTCTCTAAGTTGAATGTGTGACTCAAAGTGTAGGATGATTAAACAGTCGAACACAAAGTGCCCTCAATTTCTAATGCACATTTTGATTCTCAACAAAAGACTGCACATCCAAGAATAACCTGGGTTATTGGGTTGTGTTACAGTACATTCAACACTCTTGAGTAACCATATGAGAACAAAAATGTGATCACTCCTCATAGATGTGGGAGGGAAACAGAGCAAGACCAAAGAGCCTGATGGTGTGGAAAGCAGTAACTCACAGCATTGCATCATTAGGATAGAATGCACAGCGGTTTCAGCATAATTGTTGGCTATTTAATCACGCATCTCATAAAAATGGTAGATAATTTCTCAGTTCAGTTCACTGTCTTCTCCTCCTCAAAGATAAGATCAAACTGATTCTTGTTCTTCACATCTGTTCAGCCTGGCTTACCCTGCTAGAAATTTCCCTCTGTCAAAGGAGAAGAGTCATTCTTTTCCCTCATTTTTGATGTGCAGTATCATTTTGCAAGTGCCCTTGGAATAATAATTTTCTGACGTGGTATCCAATAAATCCATCCCCACTGGACCAATGCTAAAGCATATCTAACAGCCAGGCATGGGGTACATTTTCACAACAATGATGTATTTTCAGTCCATTCAGCAAGTCCACTTTTAAAGGGTAATAAAACTTTCTCTGGTAGTAATGAGTCAAAACTTTTTATAACCTGCAGGTTACCAAAACACAAGTTGTGCGGTTTCCTAAAAGAACTTGTAGCCCTGGTACTTGGGACCAGATGACACAGCAGGAGGCATGGGCCCAAAGCCAACCTCTACCCCCCCATCCTCCACATCTCCCTAGAAGCTAATTCCACTCCTGTAGCCCAAAGGATTTGGATGAGTGGGGAAGAGCAGAGGTCAATTGGTCCTCTGTGTTGTCCTAGGCAAATTACTTAATCTTCCTGAGTCTGTTTCCTCCTTTATCCCTCATAGGATTATTTTGAGGATTGAGTTTACTAACTCCAGCTTCCTATGGAGATACAGAGTTTCAATTTGGGATGATGAAAAAGTTCTGGAGATGGATGGTGGTGACAGCAGCACAACAATGTGAATGTACTTAATGCCACAAAACTGTATATTTTTGTTCTGTTTTGTTTTGTTTTTTTGTTTTGTTTTGTTTTTGTTTTTGTTTTTTAGCTGAGCCATCCTGCCACCTGTTGGCAGCTCAGCAGCAGCTCAGCTCAGGCCAGGTATCAAACCGGTGACCCTGTTTCTCAGAGCTTGCACTCTTGAGCGAGCTCTTAACCAACTGAGCTACTTGGCCAGCCCTAAACTGTACATTTTTAAATGTTTAAAATGGAAACTTTTGTGTTAGTGAAATAAAAATATCTACCTTTCAAAAAAATACAAAGGGAAAAATCTCAAAATGTAAGTGAATACATGGTAAATAATTGTGTATGAAGCATTACATTTTGTCAACTTCATTAACTGTTCAATCTAGTATTCATATAAATTTCCTTATGCTGGAAAATAATTTGTAGATTTACATAATGGTTAAGAGCATGAACTGTGAAGCCAAATTGCCTTTGTTGAAATTCTGGCTCTTCCATTTACTCTGAGACTTTCAGCAAGTTATTCAACCTCTCTGAGTTTCACTTTCCTTATCCTCTGTAATATCATATATAAAATGGGGATAGTGATACCACTAACCTCATAGACTGATGAAAAGATTAAATGAATAAAACACTTAGAACAGTGCTTAGTATACATACATAGATGTGAACTAAAATATCTCTTTTTTTTCCAAAGGAAGAGCAAAATTGCTTTTATTTGCAGGTAATATGCATGTTCATAGAGAAAAATCTAATGGAAACCACTGAAAACTATTAGAATTCAGTAAAGTAAAAGAATACAGTATAAATACATAGACATCAATAACTTTTAATATATTATTAATAAAAAGAATATATGATGGAGCAAAGAGAGCCCATTCACAACAGTAACAAAAACTGTAAAACAATAGGATTAACCTTTGCAAAAAATATATAACACCTATCTAAAAACAAGTTTATATAGTTGAAGTTAATACTCAAAGTAACCTAGAGACTTTTGGAGTTTTTTAAATTAGGTAAAAAAAAAAAAAAGAAGAAGAAGTATTGGGCCAACTGAGTGGCTCAGTTGGTTAAGAACTCGATCGCTGAGCAATGGGGTCACTGGTTCGATTCCCACATGGGCAAGTGAGCTGCGCCCGAGCTGAGCTGCCACTGAGCTGCCAATAGGTGGCAGGATGGCTCAGCTGGTGAGAGCACTTGTTCCTAACAACAAGGTTGCTGGTTCGACTCCCACATGGGATGGTGGGCTACACCCACCAGCAACTAAGATTGAAAACTGCACCTTGAGCTGAGCAGCCGCCAGATGCCTACAAGTGGCCAGATGGCGACTGGACTTGGAGTGAGCTAGCTGTGCCCTCCACAACTAAGATTGAAGGACAACAACTTGGCTGTTCTCCTTCCCCAATTCCCCAATAAAAACCTATTAAAGAAAAAAAAATTTACAGGAGAAGATTTGCCATAGAAAATATCAAGATTTATTATGAAATTATATTAAGAAAAGAGAGAGTGAAGCAATAAGACCAGTAGATCATTAGACCAAAAACAGGCCTAAATACAACGGTATGACAATTAAGTTCACAAACTCATCCTAGAAAAAGTGCTACATACCTCATTACTGAATCTCACTATGGTCACCTTCGAAGTACACCCCTTGGGAAGCTATGCACTGATGCCAGGGCCTTCAAAGCAATTTTGGAACTCTTTTTCTGGAATGGCTATCAGAGCTGTCGGTGTATTACCGTTGATGTCCTGAATGCTATCAAAATGTCTTCCTGTCACTATTTCCTTTATCTTCAGGTAAAGAAAGAAGTCACTGGGGGCCAGGTCAGGTGAGTAGGGAGGGTGTTCCAATACAGTTATTTGTTTACTGGTTGAAAACTTCCTCACAAACAGTGCTGTGTGAGCTGGTGCATTGTCGTGATGTAAGAGAGCCATGATTTGTTGGCAAAAAGTTCAGGTCATCTAACTTTTTCATGCAGCCTTTTCAGCACTTCCAAATAGTAAGCTTGGTTAACTGTTTGTCCAGTTGGTACAAATTCATAATGAATAATCCCTCTGATATCAAAAAAGGTTAGCAACATTGTTGCAACAAGTTTGTGAACTTAATTGTCAGACCTCGTATATGGGAATGGTACAAGATTAACTTGCCATCTCAAATGAAAAAGATTAATTAGTTAATAAAAAGAGCCAGATCAACTGGGAATCCATGTGGGTAAAAAAAAGTTAGAGCTCTATTTTATATCTTACACAAAAACATTTCATGATAGTAGATTTAAGAATTAAACATTAAAAAATGATCGATAAAAGTAAATGTAAGAGAACTCTAAAAAACATACTCTAGGTAAAGAAATCCTTTTTAAACCATAAAAGCTAGATTTTACTACACAGTAATTTAAGATTCTCTGCAATGAAGGATAAAATTTAAAAGACAAATGATAATCTGGAAAAAAATATTTATTCTATATATAACCAAGAAAGGGTTATTTACAGGTCATAAGATATAAAGAAATCCCATAAATTAGAAAATAAAACACAACTTAATAGATAAAAACACAAAAAAACTAGAAAAGGATATGAATAAGCAATTTACAGATAGAAGTACAAGAGGCCAATAAATATTTTTCACCTGTGATATTAACAAAAATTTAAAAGTTTGCCAATGTTTAGCATTGGTGAGGGTGCAGGGAAATGGATACTCCCATACACACCGATTATGGCAGGATGATAGTTTGAAGAACAATTTGGCAATATCTTTTACAGCTGAACATGCTCAGTACCTTCCATCTAACATTTCTACTTCTAAGGATTTTTCCCAATCAACATTTGCATAATTGTTCCAAAGATACATGAAATAGTCATTATAATGCTACACATAATAGCAACAAAGAGAAAATTACACTGATGCCCATGTTGCTTGTATAGTCATTAAAAACATTTTTTTATTTTTTTATGTTTTTATTATTTTTTAAAGATTTTAGTGGGGGGTTGGTGGAGGGGAACAGCGTTGGGAAATTGGGGAAGGGGAACAGACAAGTTGCTGTCCTTTTGCTCTTCAGTCTAGTTGTGGAGGACGTCACTTCATGGGCCCATGTTGGTATTATCATTGCACTCTTCCCTGGTGAGGCAGATCAGTCGCTGGCCACTGAACAGCCACTCACAGCGGCTCTTGGCAGCTCACGCTGGCTGCCAGCCACTCACGGTAGCTTTACAGCAGCCCACTGCAGTTCCACCTTCACTGCAGCCTAGGCCGTCGCCGGCGACCCATGGAACCCCAGCTCCAGGTCGACCTGTTGTTCACCATCTTAGCTGTAGAGGGTGCAGTGTCACTGGCCCTCATGTGGGATCCGAACCGGGTCCCTGCTGCTCAGAGTTGGCGTCCCAAGCCAACTCTTAACCAATGCGCCACTCGGCCGGCCCATATTTTTATTTTTTTTTAATTGGGGAATTGGGGAAGGGGAACAATGTTGGGGAATTGGGGAGGGGGACCAGCTAAGTTGTTGTTCTTCAGTATTAGTTGTGGAAGGCATCAGTTGACATCTGGCTGCCCATCAGCAGCTCATGGCCTCTAAGCTCAAGGTGCCGTGTTACAATCTTAGTTGTGGGTGGACGCAGCCACCATCACATGCGGGAGTCGAACGCGGCAGCCTTGTTTTTAAGAGTGCACACTCTATCTGCTGAGCCATCCTGGCAGCAGCTCAGCTCAAGGTGCCGAGTTCAGTCTTAGTTGTGGGTGGGCATAGCCACCAATCCATGCGAGAGTCGAATGCTGCAGCCTTGCTGTTAAGAGCACGCGCTCAATCCGCGGAGCCATCCGGGTGGCAGCTCAACTCAAAGTGCCAAGTTCAGTCTTAGTTGCAGGCGGTTGTAGACCACCATCAAACAGGCAGTCTTGTTGTTAGGAGCACATGTTCTCACCATGTGCTCTGAGCCATCCTGCCACATGTTGGCAGCTCAGCGGCAGCTCAGCTTGGGCGCAGCGTCACTGGCCCATGTGGGAATCTAACCAGTGGCCCTGTTGCTCAGAGCCTGCACTCTTAAGCTAACTCTTAACCAACTGAGCCACTCGGCCGGCCCCAGAAGAAATATTTATGTAGCAAAAAACATAATTGAGTTAGAGCTATCCTTACTAACATGGTAATATGTACAAAAGATAGCAATGTTAATGAATAAAACAAATTGCAGAAAAATATATATAGTATAATCTTATCTGTATAAATTTAGTACTAATAATCATCTTTATGTATAACATATTATATATATATATATATATATATATATATATATATATTAAAAGATGGTCAAATATGCACCAAAGGATTGACAGTGATTCTTGGGGTACTTTACATTATATATTCCTATATTCTAAATTTTATATAATATATTGAATTGCTCTTAATTTAGAAAAATAATTTATTAAATACATGGGAAAAAAACCCTATTTGCTCTAAATAATCATAAAATTTATTTCAAATTTTGTTTAGACCTAATCTATTACATAGACTCTCAGTTAATATGGACACACTTTCTATATGAGCTGTAATATATACATAGCTATTTAGAAACTATGGAGTAATATTCAAAACCAATTCCTTAGTTTAAGGGGAAAAAAATGAAGATACTCTGTAATTTAACTTAAGGTAAACACCTAAATGTCCCAATATCGATAACTCTAACTACAATAAATTCATTTTCTTCTTTCTTTTGTATTTTATTATCTGCAAATTCAAAACTGCCAAGAACATATTTTCATGAAGCACTCCCTTCTAATATAGTGCACACAGGTAAGTACACACTCACAGATCTATGGAGGAATCATAGGCACTTATTAGACACTTTTTAACCAAAATTACATTTTACTAAGATCAGCAGAGTCAAAGTGTGTGTATAGGGATGGCTCTCCTCAAATACAAATATTGAAGAAAAAGGTTACAAATTACAAAACATTCCAGTAGCAGTACAGGTGTTTCTAATGACATGTGATATTTGTTTTTCAAGTGAAATGACTAAAATAAAGCCTCTCTGTTTATTCAATTATTTCTTTAGGTGGATGATGCTGAAGATGCTGACAAAACAGGAGAAAATAAAGCACCCAGTAAGTTCCAGTCCGTAGGAGTGCAAGTAGAAGAAGAGAAGTGGTGAGTCCAATCCATTCGTCCTCTTTCGTCTTGATGTTGGCAAGTATGGTGCAAGTATTTTCCCCCATGATAAACTGACAAGATTCAATGATACTTTCCATTAACTTTTGGGAACATTTACTGGGTAAGCTTGAAACAATATTAGCTGATTCCCCCCTCTACTTTAATAATAGAGACCACCCAGTTTAAGTTTTATCGAGAATAATATTAATAGAATAAGCATATCACATTTACATACACATAAACACTGTGTATAGGACTGTTGTGTTGCAAAACTATCCCTCTTCAAAAAACCTTCCTATGTTGCACTCTAGATTTTTTTTTTTTTAAAGAATTTTATTGGGGAATTGGGGGGATGGGAACAGTGCTGGTGTATTGGGGGAAGGGGAACAGACAAGTTGCTGTCGTTTTGTTCTTCAGTCTAGTTGTGCAGGACGTTGTTTCACTGGCCCAAGTTGGCACCATCATTGCACTCTTCCTGGGCGAGGCAGATCAGTTGCCGGCTTCTGGACGGCCGCTCACTGCGGCTGCTGGCCGCTCACGCTGGCTGCTGGCTACACACGGTAGCCCATGGCAACCCACTGCCACAGGGGCTGCAGCCTACGCCGTTGTAGGCGACTCACGACAGCTCAGCTCCAGGTTGAGCTGTTGTTCAGCATCTTAGCTGTGGAGGGCAGTGTCACTGGCCCTCATATGTGGGATCCGAACCGGGGCCCTCTGGCATCCCAAGCCAGTTCCTAGCCATCGTGCCACTCGGCCGGCCCGCACTCTAGATTTTTTAAGAGAAGAGGACTTACCTTATTCCTATTTGTTTTCCTGGAACTTAATAATGTGTGGTTTTTAGTATGCACTCAATGAGTGATGAAAAATGAATGAATGAATGAATGAATGAATGAATGAATGAATGAGGAGAAGGAAAAAGAGAAGATTCCCTAGCATTACCCTGAATCACCAGTTCCTTTCGACTACTCTTTAAAATACACTTACTCTAGAGTCATAGTGTCTAGAAGTGGGAAATTTAGAGGCCCCAAAGATCACAGAATCCAGGAGCTGGAAGGGATTTCTGAGATCAGTACATTTATTTTATAAATGAGATCTTGATTCGGAGAGATATGTCAGTTTCTCAATCAAACTGTGAGGTCCATGATGTGTGGAACTACGTTTTATTGATACTACTACCCCTAGCTTCCAGAACTATGCTTTGTACATACTAAGCATACAGTAAATGTTGGTGAATGAAGTAAAAACTACAGTTATGGTAGGAGAAAAAGCTCTACATTATATAACAGGACATAATCTCAACTCAGCCACTAACTTTCTGTGTGTTAATTAGGAAATCAGCTAGATGTCATCCATCCATCCATCCATCCATCCATCCATCCATCCATCCATCCATCTATCCATCCAATATATATTTATGGAATGTCTTCTATCTGCAAGGTTACCTGTGACATAAACTGAAAATCTGAAAAGAAGTCAAGCATCAGTTCATGAAAGGGGCCTATTTAGAGCCTCCTGGTATTGACACTGCTTTTATTTATTTATTTATTTATTTATTTATTTATTTATTTATTTATTTATTTATTTATTTAGACACTGCTTTTAAACCTAAGTTGCATGACAAATCTTAGCAACAGTTATATATCTATCCATACCCATTGACCCAGTAATCACATTTATGGGACTATCCTGAATGAAATCACTCAATAGGAGGGAAACAATTGTGGAACATTATCTATTATTGTAAAAGAAAAATATTAATTATCAAATGTCAAACAACAAAAGAATGCTTTTGTAAATTATAGCACATCCATCACCAAGGTAGGATATTATACAACTATTAAATGTAATTTGTAAAGAAGATACGGAAACATGAGCAAATTCCCATGATATGATGTTAAGCAAAAGAGTTGAACACATAATAACCATGTATAATATTCATGAAGATGGACAAGGACTGAAATGTAATCTGTAAAAATGGTAGATTTAGGAGTTTTTTTTTTCTTTTACTCTAAAATGTTTACTTATTATATTTACTTTAAGAATTAGTAATCATTATTTTCAAGTCAACCCTTCTGGCACATGTTCTTTTTATTGTTTTAGAAATTTTTTTGAAAATGTAAACTTTGGAGACATGAAAGATTTCATGATAAGAAAACATTATTTCTTTCCTCACTTGTTTTACTCAATGGTGTAGTGGTTAAGAGCATGAACTCTTGAGCCAGAACACCTAAATTCAAATCCTGGCTGTGCCACAGAGTAGCTGGGGGGGCCTTGATCAAATTACTAAATTTCTTTGTGCCTTGGTGTCCTTATATGTGAAAAGGAGATAATAGGCAGATTCTGGTCCAACATGTAAAGAGCTTAGAAGTTACCACTCTGTCCCTAACAACAAATAAAAAGCCAAACAGACTGAAAAATCAATAACCCTTCTTAAATCAGTTAGAGAAGTGAGGGCAAATCACTGACCCCCAAAGTGGGAGACAGACAGATACAGAGAGTCACAACTTACTGGAGTATGAACCCACAAGCAGAACCCTCTGTGGGAACCGGTACCAGGGCAGGAAAACCTAAACTGTAACTGACAAATTGCTGGTGGCTCAGTGTGGACAAATCTGAGAGTCAAAAGCTTCCAGGGGACCCAGTTATAGGGGTGGGCTCCACACTTTTGTGAGCTTTACCTCCAGGTGCTCTACCAGTTCCTTACAGCGAATATCAGAGAAAAATCCCCTTGTGTTTTCAGCAGAAAGAGGGGGAAAGGAACCGTTTTAAAATATACCAGAGCATTTTGTTCTCAACAGGTCCACTCTCAAGAGACACTCCTTTACCAGAGCCTAACCTGCTAGTGTTGTATCCTACCTGAGGGAAAGGAAATACCCAGCCCCAGCCCCTCTAGCCATTCTGTCCCACATGAGGAGAGGAGAAACTGAGAAGCACTGTTGAAGTTTAGAGTCCAGGAGCACAGTCTCAACAAAAGACTGAGACCCAATCAACCAGCCTGCTTCCCATCCCCCTTTCACATCACCTCCACATTACTGAAGGCCTATTCATCACAGTTTCTTTTACCCAGGACATCATGTCTACTTTTTAACAATAATTTACAAGGCTTACTAAAAGGTAAACAACACAGTTTGAAGTGACTGCATAAGCATCAGTCATATATGATAGGAATTATTGAAATTATCAGACCAGGAATTTTTTTAAATTATGGTAAATATGCTAAGGGCTTTAATGGAAAAAGCATACAGCATGCAAGAACAGATGGATGATGTAAGCAAAGGGATGGAAATTCTAAGACAAATGACACATGGGTCAAAGAAGAAATCTCAATTGAAATTTTAAAATATTTTGAACTAAATGAAAATGAAAATCCACAACTTGTCAAAATTTGTGGGATGCAGTAAAAATAGTTCTTAGCAGAAAATTTATAGCATTGAATGAAGCATACTTAATGGTGTAAAACTTGAAGCTTTCCTGCTAAGATCAGGAACAAAGCAAGGATGTTTCCTCTCAGTATTGTGTTTCAATATTGTACTCGAAGTCCTAGTTAATGCAATAAGTCAGGAAAATGAAATAATAGGCATACAGATTGGAAGGGAAAAAATAAAACCCTTTGTTCTTGAATGACATGATCATCTATGAGATGATTTGAAAGAATTAACAAAAATACTCTTGTAACTAATAAGTAATTATAGCAAGGTTGCAGGATATAAGGTTAATATACAAAAGTTAATCACTTTCCTATATACCAGCAATAAGCAAGTGGAATTTGGAATTAAAAACACATTACTATTTATATTACTAGTACCCCCTTAATTGAAATACTTGGTTATAAATCTAATAAACTATGTATAGTAGCTACAGAAGAAAACCACAAAATTCTGATGAAAGATATCAAAGAAAAACTAAATAAATGGAGAAATATTTCATTTTTATGAATAGGAATGCTCAACGTTGCCAAGGTGTCAGGTCGTCTCAATTTGATCTATAGATTCAATTCAAGCCCAATCAAAATCCTGGCAAGTTATTCCATTGGTATTAACAGACTGATTCTAAGATTTATATGGAAAGGCAAAAGACAATAAAGCTAACACAATAATGATGGAGAAGAAAAAGTCACACTGACACAACTTCAACATTTAACTATAAAGCTTTAGTAATCAAGACTGTGTGGTATTGGGTGACCTGTTAGTTCAGTTGGTTAGAGCATGGTGCTGATAACACCAAGGTTGCTGGGTTCGATCCCCGCATGGGCCACTGTGAGCTGTGCCCTCACTAAGAGAGTCAACTATGTCATTGCAGCATGAAAGCAATGTGTAACCAGTGACCATGGCTGTTCCCCAATAAAATAAAATAAAATAAAATAAAATGCTGTGTGGTATTGGTGAAAGAATAGACAAATACGAGACAAATGGAGACAAATAGATCAATGGAGCAGAATAGAAGACCCAGAAATAGACCCCCATGAATATAGTCAACTGATCTTTGACAAAAAAGCAAAGGTAATACAATGGAGAAAAGAGAGGTTTTTCAACAATGGTACTGGAAAAACTGGACATCTACATGAAGAAAAAAGAATCCTTACACAGACCTTACACCCTTCACAAAAATCAACTCAAAATGGATTATAGGTCTAAATGTAAAACACGAAACTATAAAACTTTTAGAAGAAAACATAGGAGTACATCTTGATAACCTTAGATATCAGGATGACGTTACATACAATGCCAAAGTCATGATCCATGGAAGAAATAATGGATAAGCTGGACTTTATTAAAATTAAAAATGTCTCTGCCAAAGACAATGTCAAGAGAATAAGAATACAAACCCCACACTGAGAGAAAATATTTGCAGAAGACACATCTAATAAAAGACTGTTACAAAGAGCTCTTAAAACTCAACAATAAGAAAATGAGCAACCTGATTAAAAATTAGGAAAAGAACTTAACAGACACCTCATTAAAGAAGACATACAGATGGCAAGTAAGCATATGAAATGATGGTCCACATTGTATGTCATTAGGGAATTGCAAATTAAAGCAACAATGGGATACCATTACCCACTGATTAGAATGTCCGAAGTCCAAAACACTGATACCACCAAATGCTGGTGAGGATGTGGGGCAGCATTAACTCTCATTCATTACTGGTAGAAATGAAAAATGGTACAGCCACTTTCAAAGACAGTTTTGTGGTTTCTTTCAAAACTAAAAATACTCTTACCATATGATCCAGCAATTGCACTCCTTGGTATTTACCCAGAGGAACTGAAAACTTAATGTCCATGAAAAAACCTACACACAGGGGCTGGCTGGGTGGCTGTTTGTTAGAGGGCAAGCTCTGAGCCACAGGGTTGCCGGTTCGATTCCCACATGGGCCAGTGAACTGTTCCTGAGCTGAGCTGCTGCTGAGCTGGTGAGAGCATGTGCTCTTAATAACAAGGTTGCTGGTTTGGCTCCTGCATGGGATGGTGGGCTGTGTCCCTCACAACTAGATTGAAAGCAGTGACTGGACTTGGAGCTGAGCTTGCGCCCTTCACAACTAAGATTGAAGGACAACAACTTGGCTTGGAGCTGATGGGTCCTGGAAAAACACAGTGTGCCCCTTCCCCAACTCCCCAATAAAATACATATTTTTAAAATGTATACACAGGTGTTTATAACAGCTTTAGTCATAATCTCCCAAACTCAGAAGCAACCAAGATGTCCATCAGTAGGTGAATGGATAAATAAACTGTGAAACATCCAGGCAATGGAATATTATTCAGCATTAAAAAAGAAAAAAGCTATCAAGTCACAAACAGACATGGAGGAAAATTAAATGCTTATTACTAAGTGAAACAAGCCAATCTGAAAAGGGTACATACTATATGATTCCAACTATATGACATTCTGGAAAAGGGAAAATTATGGAAACAGGAAAAAAGTAATTCTCAAGGATTGAGAGAAAAGGGGATAAATAGGCAAAACACAGTGGATTTTCAGGCAGTGAAACTGTTCTGTATAATATTACAGTGGTGAATATGTCATTATATCTCTATAAAAATCTATAGAATGTACACACCAAGAGTGAAATCTAATGTAAACTATGAACTTTGGATGGTACTATGTGACAGTTGTCATCAATTGTGACAAATGTACCACTCTTGCGGAGACATTGCTAATGGGGGTGGGGAGAAGAGGGTATTTGGGAAATTGCTGTACTTTCTGCTCAATTTTGCTGTAAACCTAAAACTGCTCTAAAAAAATAAAGTTTACTAATTTAAAAAAGCAGGAGGTTAGATAATAATGTTAACCTCAAAACTTTGTCCTGGGGAGGGGTGTTGTTTTATACATGTAAAACTTTAGAAAACCTGACACAGTTGAAGCATTGTATAAGTGTTCCCTATCCTACTACTATGTACTCAGATAGAATTTCTCTAAAGATTGAAATCTCAAGAAAGCAATTATACCATCTTTGTTTTTAAAATAAGAGAAAATCACCTCAGTTTCTAATTTTACTTCAAAGGTTTTTGCAGCAGTCAACTATTCTCTTACCAAATTGACACCTGACACTTGCCCAGCAAAAGGGATATGAAATATTGCATTATTTGGCTATACCTAGTAGCAAGCCCAAAACTTCAAATGAGCCACTTTTATCATGTTATTAAAAAGTTGGACATTTAATAAATTATTGAAGTTTGTAGGATGGGCAGTTCCTCAGTAAACTGAGTAATTTATTTAAAATTCATCCTCAAAAGGGCTGGCAGACCCAGTTTGGGAGCTTAATTTCCAAAACATACCCTTCCTCAAAGGTCACTTTATAGTTAACCTCTGTAAAGTAAATAAGCATTTAAATTGATGTTAATGATTATTTCAACCTCTCCAAAAGAAATCGTTTCTCAAACAGGCAGGGATTTTTTGTATCTTCTGTCTCTAATTGTAATTCTTTTTATAATTTTGCTGGTAGTGATTCATTTAGATAGGATCTTAAAAAGCAAGATTGGGCAGGTGAAATTACCTCATAACAGCTGGGGGATTTTAAAAAAATTATCTAGTGATAAAGCTGAGACTGTTGTTCACATTGAATGGCCAATACAAACCATCTCTTCCTTCCCCAAATAAACAGACGGATCCTCAACAGTAACCTAACAAAAAGTGAGAGAAAGAAAGAAAATAGAGCCAGACAAAGAAACAGATAGTACAAAAGAGGAAGATTAAAAGACTTTGTAAGAAGCCCAGAGACTCCTTATCACCTTTTGAATTCACCACAGTTTAGGAACCAAAACTAACATAGCAAAGTCCACCTGGCTGATTTGTCTATTAAAGGATAGACCTATAAATATAGGGTGCTCTTCAGTGTTCCAAATCAAAACAAAAGTTAGTAACTCATGAGTGAAAAGTAAAATGCACTAGGTAACTGATCTGCTTCAAGAAGAGGAAACGAGTATCACAAACCCTGGTATACTTGCAGGCAGCCATGCCATTCTCAAAATGCCATTAATAGCCAATGTGCGATGTCCATTCTCCAGGGCTGCCTCATGGTGGGGACCATGCACAGAGGAATGCTGTCTAAAGGTCACTAGTTTAAATGCGGTGGCAGCACCAAGCCAGGGACAATGAGTTCATGTGCATTTGAAACAGGGCTGCTTATCTTAAGCCCATGATGAAACTCATCTCCATCAAACATTAGCTATCTTTCCTCAATTTTTGTTTCACAGGTCAGTTAGTGGCACTATTTAGCAGGATCCACAGGGCTTATATTTGCAGATATTCAGGACTGATCCCTAAGCATAGCAGGCAAATCTTGCCAACCCTTCCCCAGGAAAACACCTCCACCACATTTTTATATTCCAGAGCCTCCAAAAGTCCTGTCTCCATTGTCTCTCATCTTTTTGACTGCTCCCTAGGAATTTGCATGAGGTCTTCTTGTCTTTCAAGCTGATAATTAGCAAATCTAGTAAACCAATCCTTTCTATTTACTAAGGTGAGAAAGCTAAGAGGCTCCCAGGAATCTCCCCTTTTCTTCTAAGTAACAATTGTATTTCAACAGCTTTCAAACTAGACTTTCTTGTTTAAAGATTTTATTGGGGAATTAGGAGAGGGGAACAGAGTTGGGGAATGGGGGAAGGGGAACAGACAAGTTGCTGTCCTTTAGTTCTTCAGTCTAGTTGTTAAGGACGCCTCTTCACTGGCCCATGTTGTTGTTATGATCATTGCACTCTTCCTGGCTGAGGCAGTCAGTCACCGGCTATTGAACAGCTGCTCACGGTGGCTCATGGCAGCTCGCGGAAGCTCTCGCCGACTGCTGGCCGCTCATGCTAGCTGCTGGCCACTCATGGTAGCTCACAGCAGTCCACTGCAGCAGGGGCTGCAGCCTACGCCGTCGCCGGCCACTCACAGCAGCCCAGTTCCAGATTGAGCTGTTGTTCACAATCTTAGCTGTAGAGGGTGCAGCATCACTGGCCCGTGTGGGAACCAAACTGGCGGCCCTGCTACTCAGAGCTCACACTCCCAAGCCAACCCTTTTTTTTTTTTTAAGATTTTATTGGGGAATTGGGGAGGGGAACAGCATTGGGGAATTGGGGAAGGGGGACAGACAAGTTGCTGTCCTTTTGTTTTTCAGTCTAGTTGTGGAGGACGTCGCTTCACTGGCCCATGTTGGTATCATCATTGCGCTCTTCCCAGGTGAGGCAGTCGCTCACTGGCCATTGGACGGCCACTCATGGCGGCTCATGGCAGCTCACGCCGGCTGCCGGCCACTCACGGTAGCTCATGGCGGCTCACTGCAGCAGGGCTGCAGCCTTCACCGTTGCCGGTCACTCACGGCAGCCCAGCTCCAGGTTGAGCTGTTGTTCACCATCTTTGCTGTAGAGGGCGCAGCATCACTGGTCCTCATGTGGGATCCGAACCGGGGTCCTGCTGCTCAGAGCTGGCGCCCCAAGCCAACTTTTAACCAACGTGCCACTCGGCCAGCCTCCATAATTCAAATTTTGAATCTTGATCTTTTCCTGACTAACGATATGCAGTCCAACAGATACTCTCTTGTGATGCTGGGCAGTGGCAGTGAGCCTGCTCCTAGTCAATCACTCTATGAGGGTAAACAGCTAATACTTTACAGTGTGCTGTCTTGTCAGTGTTTTTTGGATATTGTATTTTGTGTTTTCACATCCCATCATGTCTACAAAATGCACATCTGTGTTTCCTGCTTCTGGTGAGAAGAGGAATGCAATTACTCTTGAGATGAAACTCAAGATAATTGTCCAACTATAGACAATGTAAGTGTTCTGAGCATGTTTACAGTAGTCTAGGCTAAGCTATGATATTCGGTAGGTTTGGTGTACTAAATGCAGTTTTGATTTACAATATTTTAAATTGATGACGGTTTGTCAAGACAACCCCAACATAAGTTGAAGAGCAACTGTAATTCTTTTTTGGCCTGGTTTCACTCAATCAGCACAATTACTTTGAGATTCATCTTGTTTTGCATGTAGCAATATTACCTTTTATTGTAGATTAGTATTCCAATGTATGGGTATACCAAATTTGTTTGTTCATTGACCTATTGATGAACAATTAGGTCATTTCCAATTTGGAGTTACTACAAATAAAGTTGCTTTGAACATTCATGTACAAGTCTGACATATGCTTTCATTTCTCTTAGGTAAAAACTTAGGAGTAAAATCATTGGGTCTTATGGGATATGGATGTTCACTGTTTTAATAAACAGCCAAAGAGTTTTCCAAAGTGGTTTTGCATTTTACTTTTCCTCTGTGTGAAAGTTCTAATTGTTCCACATTATTCCTACTGTGTGAGAGCTCCAGTTGCTCCATATTAATTTCAATATTTGGTATTGAATATTGAATACAATTTTAATATTTGGTCTTTTTAATTTTAGAAATGCTAATAGATATGTGGTATTATCTCAGTGTGTTTTAATTCTCATTTCCTTAATATGTAATGATATTGAACATCTTTTTGTGAGTTTATTTGCTATTCCTATATCTTCTTTAGTGAAGTATCTATTCAAATCTGTTTAAATTAAGCTGTTTTTACATTACTGTTAAATTGTGAGCGTTCTTTATATTTTGAATATAAGTCCTTTATCAAATACGTGATTTGCAAATATTTTCTCTCTGTGGCTTGTCTTTTTACTCCTTAGAATTGAAGAGCAGAAATTCATCATTTTAATGAAGTGCCATATTTCTTTTATAGGTTGAGCTTTTAGTATCATATCTAAGAAATCTTTGGCTAATTCAAGGTCACAAAGATTTTCTGTTTTCAGCTAGCATTTTTATAGTTTTAGATTTTATGGTCTATGACCCATTTCAAGTTAATTTTTATATATGGTACAAGGTATGGATCAAAGCTTATTTTTTGCACATGAAGACACTGCACATTTTTTCAAATATATGTATTTTATATGTGGATCTATTTTTGCATTCTCTGTGCTGTTTCATTGATCTAATTGTCTGTTTTCATTGTAGTACCACACTGTCTTGACTATTGTAGCTTTATAATAAGTTTGAAATTAGGTAGGGTAAGTCCTTCAACTTCCTTCTTTTTCAAAGCTTTTTTTTTTTTTAAGCTATTCTAGGTCCTTTGCCTTTCCATACAAGTTTTAGAAAAATTTTGTTGATTTCTGTCAAAGACCTAATGGATTTTGATTGAGTTGCATTGAAATATACACAATGTCAAGAGATGTGATATCTTAACAATATCTCTCCATTTACTTAGATCTTCCTTAAATCCTTTCAGCAATATTATCTAATTTACAGTGTAAATGTCTTGCACATATTTTGCCAGCTTTATTCGTAGGTATTTCATATTTTCCTGATATTGTAAATGGTATTTATTTTTTATATCAATTTCCAATTGTCCATTGTTAGGTCATCAAGATACCATTAACTTTTGTATATTGACCTTCTATCCTGTAATGTTGCTAAACTCACCTATTAATTTTAGTAGCATTTTTGTAGATTCTATAGGATTTTCTCTAGACTATTTTGCTATCTACCAATAAAGACAGATTTATTTCTTCTTTCCTCCTGGAAGTATTCTTCTCATTATTTTATTACACTGGCTAAAACTTCCAGTAAAATGCTGCATAGAAGTCATAAATATTGACATTCTTGCCTTGTTCCTGACCGTGAGTGAAAATATTCAGTCGCTCACCACAAGTACCAGGTGATCTATAGGGTTTTTGTAGATGCCCTTTTTCTAGTTAAGGAAGTTTCTTTCTGTTCCTAGTTTGTTGAAGATTATGATCAGGAATTAACGTTGGATTTTGTTAAATGCTTTTTTTTTTTTCATTTATTGAGAAATCACAAGGTTTTCATTTTAGTCTGTTGATATGATGGATTGCATTGATTGACTTTTTAAAAATTATGGTAAACTACATATAACACAAAATTTACCATTTTAATCATTTTAGGAATGCAATTCAGTAGCATTAAGTACATTCACACTATTGTGCAACCATCACCACCATCTAGTTTCAAAATATTTTCATCACTCTAAACAGAAATTTCATATACATTATGCAATCACTCCCCATTCACCTTTACTCTGAGCCCTTAGAAACCATTAATCTGTTATCTCTCTTATGGAATTGCTTATTCTGCATATTTCTTATAAATGGAATCATACAACATGTGACTTTTTGTGTCTGACTTCTTTCACATAACAATGTTTTTGAGGTTCATCTATGTTGTAGCATATATCAGTATTTGTATGTGGTGTAAGGTAAGAATCCAACTTCATTCTTTTTTTTTTATTTTATAGAACAACACAGGTTTTAATGTCTTAATGTGGTTATAAAAGGCTAACAGAGATAGGCATTCCAAGCTGATTCGGTCCAGGATGTAGTCCAGTAACATTCCCGTGGCCAAGCCACATACACTCATGCAGCCCATGCTGACAGATGGCACATCCAACAGGTTCACCCCATAAGGCAACATGACAAGGAATACAATTAAATCACAACTCACAACTTCATTCTTTTGCATGTGGATATTCAGTTGTCTTGCATTGACTGACAATAGGTAAAGATCCCAATTAACCAATATTTGGTTAATATTAATTTTATAAATATATTTATGAAAGATATTGTTCTGTAGTTTTCTTGTAATGTCTTTGAAATTAGAGTAATGTTATCCTCATAGAAAGAGTTAGAAGGTACTTTTTTCTCTTCAATTTTCTGGAAGAATTTATATAGAGTTGGTATAATTTTTCATTAAATATTTAATTGAATTAACCAATAAAACTGGATTTGGAATTTAATTTGTGGGTAAGTTTTTAACTACAAATTCAATTTCTTTAATAGATATAGGACTATTCAGGTCATTGATTTCTAATTGCTTGAGTCTTGGTAGTTTGTGTCTTTCAATGAATTTTTCTATTTCATCTAAGTTATCCAAATTATTGGATATAAACTTGTTCATAACATTCTTTTAATATAATCTTGATACCTATACAATTCCTAGTGATGTCACTTCTCTCATTTCTGATATTGGTAATCTGTGTCTTTTTTTTCCCTCATCAGTCTGACTAGAGGATTATTAATTTTATCAATCATTTAAAAGCTTTGATTTCATTGATATTTCTCTATTGTTTACTCTGTTTTCTATTTCATTGTCGTTTTCATTTCCTTTATTCTATTTATCATAAGTTGCATTTTGCTCTTCTATTGTTAATTTCTTAAAGTGTCAGGTGAGCATTAATTTGAGACTTTTTTTATACTACTGGTGTTTAGTGCTATAAATATCCCTCTAAATATTATTTAACTACACCCCACAAATTCTGATTATTGTGTTTTCATTTGCATCCTGTTCAAAGTACTTTCTAATTTCTCCTTTGATTCCTTCTTTAATCCATAGGTCATCTGGATCCCCAATATTTTGGGATTTGTTAAGTATCTTTTAGCTGTTTATTTCTATTTAATCTCATTGTGGTTAGACAACATACTTTATGTCTTGAATCCTTTAAAATTCATTGAGATTTGTTTTTTTGCTAAAAATATTGTCTATTTTGCTTAATATTCTGTGTACACTTGAAAAAAATATGTATTCTGCTATTTTTGAGTGGAGTATTCTATGAATGCCTATTAGGTCCAGTTAGTTCTTCAGTTCTCCCATATTTTTTCCAATTTTCTATCTACATAGTCTATTAATTATTGAGAGAGTGATGTTGAAAGCTCTGACTATAATTGTGAATTTATCTGTTTCTCCTTACAGTCTTATCCATTTTGCTTCAAGTATTGTGAAGCTCTTTTATTAGGTGTATAAATGTTTAAGATTGTTGTGTCCTCTTGATGAATTGACCCCTTTATTATTATGAAGCATCCGTCTTTCTCCCTGGTAATATTTTTTGTTCTGAAATCTACCTTGCCTGATGTTTAGATAGCCAATCAAGCTTTTTTTCTTTAGTGTTAGTATGATGTGTCCTTTCTCATTCTTTTACTTTTAAATTACTTGTGTTGTTATATTTAAAATGTGTTTTTTACAGGCATCATCTAGTTGGGTCTTGATTTTTAATCTAATATTTCAAACTCTTTTTTTAAATTGGGATGCTTAGATCATTTATATTTAACATAACTGTTGTTATGCTTGGGTTAAATCTACCAGCTTGTATTTATTTGTTTTTTTGTATCTCTTCTTTGTCTTATTTTTCATTCTTTTCTGTCTTCTTTTAATTATTGCTTTATGATTTCATTTTATTCCCTTTGTTGGTTTATTAGCTATAACTCTTCATTGTAGTTTTTAGTGGTTGCTATAGGGGATATATATATATATATATATATATATATATATATATATATATATATATATAATTATTATCTACCTTCAAGTGAAATTATATCACTTCATATATAAGAACCTTATAGTAGTATGCTTCCATTCCTCCACGTTCCAGTTTTGTGTT
>NW_017731783.1:499549-513575 GCF_001890085.2 Hipposideros armiger
CAGTGTCACTGGCCCTCATATGTGGGATCCGAACCGGGGCCCTCTGGCATCCCAAGCGAGTTCTTAACCATCGCGCCACTCGGCCGGCCCTAATAAACTCTTTTTGGTGTAAATTCTCTGATTCAACTTTCCAGCTGTGTTTCCTCAATTTTAGAATAGGATTATGCACAATGGAGACTCCTAGTTGGGAATTAGGGCCCGTTTACTGGGTCTTGCATTTCTGCTTGTTGCCATTTTCCCCATGTTGTTGGACTGCTGCCATAATCTCTTATTCAGAAGCAAGAGATAACTGTGCAGAAATGTGTGTTATAGGTCTGGCCTCTGGTGCTTGTTGCAACTCAGGGGTTATCTTTCATAAAGTTACATATTTATGATGTATTTTAGAACAACTTATAAAGCAATCATCTTTGTTTTTTACAACTAAAAGTGTTAAGGGGAGGGAGAAGCTTTGAAATTATATAATTTTTTGGTTATTTATTAACATTATCAAATTGACAAACTGACATCTGTGTTTAGTGGTTGTGTAGAGGGAAGGTACTGGTCTCACAACAATTTTCTGGAAAGTCCAGAATGTTATTATTCTGGTGTATGTAGGTTTAATATTTCCATCTTTGTAAAGGACTTCTTAGCTACCTGGGATCTTTATCTAGAGATCACCCAAGTGAGACTCAGTGTTACTGCAAGAACTATTTGCCTTTGGCACCCAGGGCATTAGTGGAGAAAACTTTAACTGAAATAAATGGGTAGTAAATCACTCTGTGGCCTCTTTTCCTCCTCCCTCATCAACTCCTCCACACCCACCATTCTTTTGTGAAATAGATGAATTGAGATAACAGTGAATGTCTGGAGCAGGATTTGTGTGTTTGGAGGTATGTGTGAGCAAGGGAAGGCCAAGGTCCTTTCCATTTATGTTGGTGGTATGGGAATGGGAGCAGATGGATATTTTGGTGATTTTCATAAAACCCTCTGGTCTTTCCTATCTCCAGTTGGTAGAACCATCTCTTTCTCTCCTAGTATACCTTTCGTACATTACAAAATAACACTTAGACCTCCAGGAGGTACTTAATGCTAAGTGGGGAAAATACTGGCATCAAAATATGATTGTGGGGGTGGCCAGGTGGCTCAGTTGGTTAGAACTCAAGCTCTGAGCTATCGGGTTGTGGATTTGATTCCCACATGGGTCAGTGAGCTGTACCCTCCACAACTAAGACTGAAAGACAACTTGACTTGGAGCTGATAGATCCTGGGAAAAACACACTGTTCCCCAGTAAAATAAAAAAAAAAGAAAAACAGAACAAAAACTAGAGCCAGATTATAGAAATATTGAGAAAAATACATTTTTAAAAATATATGTTTGTGAATGATACCTGCCATTTCAGTAGGTCTATGAATGCACAGATTGAGGTATAGTTATTGAAGGAAAATACTGACAATTTATTGTGAGAGTTGCTCTCCGTTTCTAGAAGCAAAATGCCTCAGTGAATAAGATTATTTACTTTTGTTTATCACCAAAATACTTCTATTTCTATAAAGTTCTGAATTTTTAAAATCCTCCTTGCTTCACACTTTAAAGTTCATGGCCTCATAACTGAGTGGAACAAGCACTTGGAAAGGTAGCATTGTCCTCTCTTTTGTACAATGTCAACTACTATAAATGATCTCTTTTGATTGCAAATGACTTAAATATGTAAACATTTGGGCTTATCTTGATTTGTGCCTTTTCAACTAAGCAGGATATTAAAACAAAAGGCCAAAATCCAGATAGTATTTCTGACAGCTAGTTCAGGGACCACAGACTTGGAAAGACCTTTGGCAGTCAAAAACATCTCTCCTTTGCCAACTCAGAAGCTTTGGATCAATCCCCACTCCTCACAGTTTACTTGGAGTACTGCATAACCTAGTACCCATTATTGATCTTATATTTAGCAAACAACCTCTTTTCTTTGCCAAGTTAACAATACCATGACCTAGCCAAATAGTTCCTTACAACCCCTGAGTTTTAAAGGTGTGGCTTTCATGCATTTCAAATTTCAAAAGCCTGAAACTTGGCATAATTCCTGACATTATGCCTCATACACTCACCTTTTCTTTTCTTTTCCTTTCTTTTCTTTTCTTCTCTTCTCTTTTCTTCTCTTCCCTTTCTTTCCCTTCCTTTCCCTTCTCCCCCCCCCCTTCTCTCTCTCTTTCCTCCTTCCTTTTGTCTGTCTTCAGGTCTTCCTTCCCTCCCTCCTTTTCTTCTTGTTTGCATGTTTTTCAAGATAATTTAGTTTGCAAAAAGAAAAATGAGCATCTAACTCAAGCCAATGGCCCTCATTTGACCCAACAACAAGATGTGATAAAAAAGAATTGTGAGTGAGATAGCTCAGGCTTTTGTTAGTTACCTGAGGGCAATAGCCAAGGAATGACCTAATGCTTTGGTTGCTGAGGGAAAGCAATTCCTCCTGGGGCACAGTCAGCTCAAGTTTTGTTGAGACTTCTAACCAAGGTTCCTATATTGTAAGTCTATCACTATACCAGCACCTGCCCAGCTGGTACTAAAAGGAGGCTGACAACATGCTGGGTTGTCTCTGAAGCTATCAGATGATAACAAGTGCTCTGTCATTATTTTCCATTTCCTCCCTTTCTTTCATTTGACAAATATATTACAATTATTTGAAATAGTCTTTATGTTGAAAACCTATTCTATTTTGCTTTGCTTAAAGAGATCTTTAAGCAAAAGAATGAGGAACATGGAGGATTTTAAATACCAATTGATGCTTCTGTTGAGGTAGTTTTAAAATCTGTTGATAGAACAGTGTTAACCTCATACAAATGGGGAGCAGAAGAGTTCTTTCTCAATGAATTTGTGAACAAGGGTTACATTTAATAGCCTGGGTTCTTCCAGGCACTTTTAACTGGGAAACTGTCTGACAAGACTGTGAACTTCTTCTTTAGGAAGTTTTCATTCTTGATCTCAATCTCCTCACCCCTACACCTTTCTTTTGATCAATCTTTTATTTTACATAATGAGATGTCTTGGGTTTTTACATCAGTTAAAGGGTGCCACTTCACAAAAACCAACATGGTTGCACTTTTGAAGACTAGTTTTTTGAGATCCCACATATATTCAGCCTTGACCAAAGGCTTAGAGAAAAATGTCTAAAGGCCCCTACAAAGAAAGAAAGAACAGCATAGGACTAGTGTTTCTCCCTTTGAAACTAGATTTAGTCCTGAAAAGCAACCATTATGTGAATGAGAGGGATAAAGAAGATAACCAGAGGCCAGCGGATTCTGTAACAGAATGACTCAGTTGGTCTCCTAAGATAATTTTATGACTTGAGTCTCACATAGTAGAATGCCTTGCAGATCCAAAGCATGTATGATCCTAAGATAACAACTATGCTTAGTTTTTTGTTCATGACTTTTGTTTAACAACAGCCTCATCAGACAAGGGGAACAAGTATGGGCCTCTGTAATTTACCATCTATGTGTTGATTTGTAATCTGCTGTACAGAAAAGTTGTGGGCAGGAGGGGGCAGAAAAATCCTCTAATTGAAATATAAACTTCTTTTATAGAAGGAGCACAAAGCAACAGTAGAGGTGAATACTAACAAGTGACTTTCTTCTTGCTCTTCAGAACAGACGGGGTATTGTGTCCCATCTGGTTGATCCAGTCTTTAGTTTCATGGTTTTCTGCTCCTTAGGCCAGAATATTGGCCAGTCCTTTTCAGAAGTTGTAATTATTACACATTGTGCCTTCAGGGCATGAAGGACCGAAGGAGCTTCAAGACTGGTAATTGAGGGTTCAAAAATAGCAAGACACTCGGTTCAGCTTTTAGATTTTTACCAAATTTTACTAATTTGTTCTTTTCAAAAAATACAGAAAGTAATCCAGTGACTCCTTTTGTGTTTTTATCAAAAATTTAAAACAACAATAACAATTTGATTACACCTTTCACCAAGAAGGAACTTCGCACATGAAAGACTTAAAATGTTTTATAGAGCAGAACATTCTTTGAAAGCTCTGGGTGGAAGAAAGCACTTGCTTAAGGAACTTAATTGATAGAAACAGTGCAGCCTGGACAGGGCTGCCTGAGTTCAAAGGCACCGCTTTTAATCCCAAACCATTTTAATTTTACTTAACTTTTATTTCTTTCTGGGTGACTAAACTGCAAAGTTCTACTAATCTACTGCCAAGTAATTTTTTTTAAGAAGGTAGATACTTTACGAGATTCATGGCCAGGAGCCTTCTATCAGGAATGCTGGTGGTACAGTTTTGTGTAGATAAAAACCAGAGGCACAGGAAAATAGGTCATTCTGTTTTGTATGTGGAACAGACTGTGTCTCTGGAAAGTTTGCTCCAATTGAAAATAATAAGGCACTAGTCCTTCGTTAAGTCTGGAAATGTAATGCCTCTGGCAATACATGATATTGGAGAGTGAAGCCTAGTGTTTTCATGGTTGAGATATTGTGTTAGTAGAACAGCCAGAATGTCATCTGTTGCAAGGAGAGTAATCCAAGTTACACATAGGCAGCTGGAGAGAAAGCTCAGCTTCAGGAGATGACAGTTAACATTTGAGGGATGAACAAGAAAACAGAAAAGGCCTACGACAGCCAAGGAATAAGTGGCTGTTGGAAAAACCATTTTGCTAAAAGTTTCTTCCCTTCATTCCTAGTACAAGAGATCTATAACATTGCTCTCAGGCTTTCACACTATGTGATTTTTTTTTTAATGGTCCATTTGAGAGTTTAAAAATTTATAAAATGGCCAAGTATAATACTTTCAACAGAAGTAATTTCTTGAAAACAGCAAACAGTGAGATGGGCCAGTTTTGGCTGATTTATCTTCATAAAATGAATTATAACATATTTGATCATTTTGACCACCCTAATAACTAACACAAATCAATAATGCAGCCACATTTTTTCTAGGCATTTATTGTCTAAGGGAAAAAAATTGAATTATTGAGATGATTAGACTCGTTTTTATGACTTTCAGTCTTTGTACAGTCTTTCAAATAACTACTTACCGTGTTTCCCCATGTATAAGACACTCCCATGTATAAGATGCACCTTAATTTGGGGGCCCGGAATTTGAAAAAAAATGTATTACGTAAAGTTATTGAACTCAAGTTTTACTCATCATAAATTCATACAACTTGTCATCACTGTCAAAACTCCCAACCATTAGCTTGTCCTCATCTGTGTCTGATGATGAATGACTGTCTTCATATATTGCCTTGTCCTGAGTTGGAAATTCAAGTAAAAAAATCTACAACCACTGTATAAGACACACCCAGTTTTTAGACCCCAAATTCTTCGAAAAAGGGTGCATCTTATACATGGGGAAATACGGTAACTGTTTTATTCTGGTTGTTATTCTTTATTTTTGATGGGCCAGAGTATTAGTATTAATTGGCTTTCATAGTGCTCCAGGAGACTTAAGAAATAAAATAACCTGGTTTATTAAATGTTGTATGGACAATTGTTTCGTTCACTATCCTTTAATGTTGCACTATTGAATATGAAACAGTAATTGAAAATCAACTGACAAGCCATCCTAACATGGCATAATCATGAACTAGTCAAGAAAATGTATCACCTCCCACCCTTTAGGGTGGCAACTGTGAAAAAAAAAGTGTTGCCAAGGATATGGAAATATTGGGTCCCTTGTGCACTGTTGTTGGGAATATAAAATGGTGTAATTGCTATGGAGAACAGCATGACCATTCCTCAAAAAAATTAAAAACAGGGCCAGCTGGGGGCCAGCCGAGTGGCGCCTTGGTTAAGAGTTGGCTTGGGACGCCAGCTCTGAGCAGCAGGGATCCAGTTCGGATCCCACATGAGGACCAGTGATGCTGTGCCCCTTCAGCTCAACCTGAAGCTGGGCTGCCATGAGTCGCTGGCGACGCCGTAGGCTGCAGCCCCTGCTGCAGTGGGCTGCCATAAGCTACCGTGTGTGGGCGGCAGCCAGCGTGAGCCACCAACAGCTGCGGTGAGTGGCCGTCCAGAGGCCAGCAACCGATCTGCTTCAGCTGGGAAGAGCGCAATGATAATACCAACATGGGCCAGTGAAGTGACATCCTCCACAACTAGACTGAAGAACAAAAAAAGACAGCAACCTGTCTGTTCCCTTCCCCCAATTCCCCAATAAAAAAAAAAATCTACAAAAAAAAAAAAAAAAAAAAAAGCCAGGGCCAGCTGAGTGCCTCAGTTAGTTAAGAGTTGGCTTGGGAGCATGAGCTCTGGGGCCCACATGGGTGAGTGATGCTGCACCCTGTACAGCTAAGATTGTGAACAACAGCTCAACTGGAGCTGGGCTGCCGTGAGTGGCCAGTGACAGCATAGGCTACAGTCCCTGCTGCAGTGGGCAGCCATGAGCTACTGTGAGTGGCTGGCAGCTAGTGTGAGCTGCTGTGAGCGGCCGTGAGAGACCTTCCAATGGCCAGCGACCGACTGCCTCACCCGGGAAAAACACAATGATCATAATACCAACATGGGCCAGTGAAGCAGTATCCTCCACAACTAGACTGAAGAGCAAAAGGACAGCAACTTTTCTGTTCCCCTTCCCCAATTCCCAATAAAATCTTAAAAAAAAAAAATTAAAAACAGAATTACCATATAATTCAGCAATTCTACTTCTGGGTATATCTAAAAGAATTGAAAGCAGGATCTGTATGAGATATTTGTACACCCATGTTCATTGCAGAATTATTCGCAATAGCCAGAAAGTCAAAACAACCCAAGTGTCCATCAACAGATGAATGTATAAACAAAATATGGTATATACAGAGAGTGCCAAAAAAATGTATACACATTTTAAAAAAGGAAAAAACTGTATTAAAATTATGCTGATTGTAACCACTTTGAGTACCTCTTGTAATTGCAGAAATCAAACGTAATTTTAATGCAGTTTTTTCCTTTCTTAAAATGTGTATACTTTTTTTGGCACCTTCTGTATATACAATAGTCTCCCCTTATTCACGGTTTTGCTTTCTGGGGTTTCAGTTACACACAGGCAGCAATGGTCTGGAAATATTAAATGGAATATTCCAGAAATAAACAATTTATAAGTTTTAAATTGTGCGCTGTTCTGAGTAATGTGACGAAATCTTGGACCACCGAGCAACATGAATCATTCCTTTGTCTAGCGTATTCACACTGTGTATATTCCCCTCAGGAAGTCAGTAGTGGACTTGGTTATCAGATTGACTGCCCTTATTGCAGTATTTGTGTTCGAGTAACCCTTACTCGAATATGCCAAAGAGATACTGCACTTCTAAAATTTCTCTGGATATGCTTTACAATTAAACAAAGATGAGAAGTTTGTATTCTTTATATTATAACTATAACAATTTATATGCTTGAATCAAGGGCCTGCTTCCACAGACTGAGAAGCTGAGACACCCCTATTGCCACACCCACACAAAAAAGTAGAAACTGGTGTTACTTTAAGAAATGTCCTTGAATTAAATCTCCTTTCTCTATTCCCCAAAGCTTCCGCAGGTTCACTCGATCCAACAGTGTGACCACAGCAGTGCAGGCCGACCTGGACTTCCACGATAATCTGGAAAACTCTCTGGAGTCTATAGAGGGCAATTCGTGCCCCGGCCCAATGGCCAGACAGTTCTCCCGCGATGCCAGCACCTCCACTGTCAGCATTCAGGGCTCAGGAAACCATTATCATGCCTGCGCAGCCGACGATGACTTTGATGCGGATTTTGACCCTTCGATTCTGCCTCCCCCGGATCCCTGGATTGATTCCATCACTGAAGACCCTATGGAGGCCGTTCAAAGGTCAGTGTGCCACCGGGACGGCCACTGGTTTCTGAAGCTTCTCCAGGCAGAGCGAGACCGCATGGAAGGGTGGTGTCAGCAGATGGAAAGAGAAGAGCGGGAAAACAACCTGCCGGAAGACAGTAAGTAACGCAGCCCCGCACATCTGTACACCTGGCACTGGGGTCTGGGCTTCCATTGTGTCTTTAGACTAGTGGTTTCTTCGCTGCCAGTTGCACTGGTCCATCCCTGCAGTTTAGCCTTACACCAAATAGGACATATGGGAGAGCCGGGCCATTCCAGCCGAGAGTCCGCACGCCCCTGTGCTGCCCAATAAAAACAGAGCGGCTGGGCAGATACAACATCTAAGCTAACTCTAGGTCCCTGACTTCTAGGTCTAGATCTTTTTCCTCTCTGAGAAATACCAACCTCAATCTGGTGTGGCCACCTGTTCCTAACGTGGTTCCTCTTATCAAAATATTACCTGAAGGGGTGCTGATTCTCAGGAAATTAAGAGTAAGGCTAACAAGTTTCAAGGTCCACGTATACATGTGCATTGGGCATTTATAGTGTTTTTGTTTTATTATTCTTATTAACATACAATATTAAAACAAGCCTACTAATATATAGGCCAGTAGAGGCCTACACTTATTTACATTCTTAAGCCTGTTTCACCCACACTTTCTCTTTTACATTTTCGGGAGGGAAACCTTCAGCCCCTAAATTAATTAACAAAAATTCCAATTTAATGGGTTAAAGTAAATGATAAAATAAAATATGATGAATAAATAATACAAATAATGGAAGCCTGGCACACCATTATTCTCAAACTTGGCCTTTTAGCAACGATTCTTATTAAAAATTGACAAAGAAAAATTACCAGGTTACTCAATTCTAAGGCACATTTTCAACAATTCTGAAATTGGATGTAGTTTACAATTGGTGTGTATTTTAATGTTGTGTGTTTAGTTTCCTCTGAAAAACTATTATTAAAATGAGTGTGGATCTTCCAACTGATGATATATATATATATATATATATATATATATATTTTTAAGATTTTTATTGGGGAATTGGGGGGGGGAACAGCATTGGGGAATCGGGGAAGGGGAACAGACAAGCTGCTGTCCTTTTTGTTCTTCAGTCCAGTTGTGGAGGACGTTGCTTCACTGGCCCATGTTGGTATTATCATTGTGCTCTTCCCGAGTGAGGCAGTCGCTCGCTGGCCATTGGGTGGCTGCTCACGGTGGCTCACGGCAGCTCACGAAAGTGCACGCCAGCTGCCAACCAGCCCTACTGAAGCCTACACCGTCACCAGCGACTCAAGGCAGCCCAGCTCCAGGCGGAGTTATTGTTCACCATCTTAGCTGTAAAGGGCGCAGCATCACTGGCCCATGTGGGATCCGAACCGGGGCCCTGCTGCTCAAAGTTGGTGTCCCAAGCGAACTCTTAACCAACACGCCACTCAGCTGGCCCTGATGATATCTTTTAATCAAAGACATTTAGTGGTAGGCATTAAAGTCTGCCTTCGTTTTTGTGTGAGAACCACCTAGAAGAGTATTGTTCTGATATGGCTTTTTAGATCTGTTTTTAAAATCAGAATTAACTTTTTATTATGAAATTTTTAAAACATGCACAAAAGTAGAAAGTTTATTATAATGAACCCTGTATACCCATCACCCAGTTCAACAATTGGCAAGTCTTATCTTCTTATCTCCCCCCACTTACTGTTGTTTTTGCCAGAATATCTTTTTTAAAGATTTTATTGGGGAATTGGGGGAGGGGAACAGTATTGGGGAATTGGGGACGGGGAACAGCCAAGCTGCTGTCCTTTAATCTTAATTGAGGAGGGCACAGCAAGCTCACCTCCAAGTCCAGTTGTGCTGCTCAGCTCAAGGTGCTGTGTTCAATTAGTTGCAAGTGGGCATAGCCACCATCCCATGCGGGAGTCGAGCCGGCAGCCTTGTTGATAAGAGCGCGCGCTCTATCCCCTGAACCATCTGGGCGGCAGCTCAGCCCAAGGTGCCGAGTTCAGTCTTTAGTTGCAGGCGGGCATAGCCCACCATCTCAAACAGGCAACCTTGTTGTTAGGAGCATGTGCTCTCACCAGCTGAGCCATCCTGCCACCTGTTGGCAGCTCAGTGGCAGCTCAGCTCCAGTGCAGCTCAGTGGCCCATGTGGGAATCAAACCGGCAACCCTGTTGCTCAGAGCTCGGACTCCTGAGCAAGCTCTTAACCAACTGAGCCACTTGGCTGACCCTTGCCAGAGTATCTTAAAGAAAACCCGAGGCAGCAAGTTACTTCATTATGTATCTCACACGGATAAGGAGGTTTTTTTGTTTGTTTGTTTTATGTAACCATCATGCATGATCATCCTTTACAAAAATAATAATAATTTTTTTTTTAAGATTTTTATTGGGGAATTGGGGGGATCGGAACAGTGCTGGGGAATTGGGGGAACAGACAAGTTGCTGTCGTTTTGTTCCTCAGTCTAGTTGTAGAGGACGTCGCCTCACTGGCCCAAGTTGGCACCATCATTGTGCTCTTCCCGGGCGAGGCACATCAGTCGCCGGCTTCTGGACAGCCGCTATAATAATTTCTTAATAATAAGACCTACACGAAGAACAAAACGACAGCAACTTGTCTGTTCCCCTTCCCCCAACTCCCCAGCACTGTTCCCATCCCCCCAATTCCCCAATAAAAATCTTAAAAATAATAATAATAATAATAATAAGACCTACAGCCTACTGTAAATCAGGTTAAAAAGACTTAAATAAACCAAACTCGTTGTGTTAAGGCGCATTGAGTTTTTCATAAAGGAAGTATTTTTCAATGAAAACTCAGTCTGTAAAATAACAATTAGCAAGCTGTGGGATTTCCTCACTGTGTCCACGCTCTTGGTCACATCTCTTCTCTGTGCTCCTTCCTACTAACCGGCTGACTTGTTTATTTGTTGCCTTTATGAGCGGGTTAGAATATACATAAATAGGTTTCTGTAACATTCCTTGTGTTCTTTCATATTATAAGTGCAAACAAGTTACCAGTGGAAAAGCAAATCTCCTTGACACTTGCCCCTAACCATTGGTGCCACTGCAGGCTCACCTGACTGTTGATCCACAAGCCAAATTAGCTTTTGGCCTTTGTAACAGGTGACTGAGGAACCACCCAGAAGCAGTGGGTGGGAATAGATTTCAGAATCTTATTCTCCTTTTCCCGTTGTGGACATACCCAATGTTTACTAGATTTTCTTAGGAAAAAATCAGTGTCGCAGGAGCAATAACCTTTGGTGACACTGCTCAACAGGACAAGCTATCTTTCAGATTCAATCCATTAGTCTGGGACTCTTTCTCGCTTCCCAGTTGGCTTCCAATAGGACCCAGGGATGCTGCTTATCTGATGTTTACTTTTAATCTAATGTTTTCTTCTGATCTGAGACTAGATCTACTTCTCTCAACCCAGCTTTATAATGATGGATGACAATGGTCATTGTATAAAGATTTAGGACAATCTTCCTGGAGACTTAAGATGCTATAAAACCAAAGCAATATATTTTGATAAAAAACACATATTTGAAAGGTGAAAATCTTGTCAGAAAACCAGGTTCTCATCCTGTGTTTGGGATGAAGAGAAGTATATTTATATTTTGAAATGTACACAACTAGCAAAGTCCAAAAATAATGAACATGAAGGAATTGTCTAATTGTTCCCAATTCCAGAATTTTATTTCAGATGTTACTTAAAATATTGATTTATAAATGGGATTTATAAACCTATTTAATATGAAGAGATTTTGTTATGACAAGATTTGGTCTAAAGAATAATAATTTGCTGTCTTTGTACATGAAGTGACCACAGTCCCACTATTCATAACTCATGCTTCTGAAGGGTGATTTCTTCAAGTAGTGATGAATTTTCTCACATCTTTATTTTACGAGGTTGTTGCCCAAGGCATGGGGGATGGTGGTGATAGGGTCATGGTTGCAGAATGAGTAGATAACTAGGGGTGGGAGTATTTTTGGTGTTTTGCTTTAAAGTATCCAACTGAGTAAATTAGCCTTAGATGGCAAGTATACAATGAAACCTGCTTCACTGGGGAGTTGGTTTCCCTTTGTTGTTTGAAACTTTAATATTTTAATATCAGAGCCTCCTTTTCTTATTAAAAAAAAAAACTATACACAACACTAGTAAATATAACAGGAGGAACAGTGAAGCTGTTCTGGTAAGGGCCTGGAAGCCTGTTTGCTCAATTTCCACCCCCACCCCCCGCCCCGATGAAGGTCTCTAACAACCCTCACCTACCCCCCTGAAAAAAATCCTAGGATTCCTAGAATACAGTTTGAAAGCCAATGGGTTATAGTGAGAAGTCCAAATTATTACTTTTTAAAAATGTAACTTCATAATTTTAGATCGAACTACTAACACAAAGTTTAGAAGTAAATGCCCTTTCTACATGCTTTTTTAAATGTACAAAACGGATTCAAATTAGTAACATCTATTCATGTAAGCCCAACTAGTTTACAAAATATGGCTCTTCATTCAAGTCTCAGCTTGGGCTTTACCTCTGGAAGTCTTTGTGGAATGCCTCCCCTCAGGCTGACTTGGGTGTGTCTCCCTGTGTTTCTGTAATAGCCTGTACATTTGTCTATCATGTATTGCCAACATTACTTTATAATAATCTGTGTATCTCGCTCCTCCACTAAAAACTGAGCTCTCTGAGAACAGAAATTCTTGTGTCATTCATCTTCATATTCGCTGGCACATAGCAAGCGATCAGTGGATATGTATTTGAGTCCTCGAAATATTTTGGAAATTTTATTTTACAAAAGTATTTTGCCTAACAAAACATTTCTCCCTAAGTAACTAAAAAATACTCAATAAATAACTAGCAGTTATTGTTGCCAAAATATGGAAGGGGAGTCCCCTTGTGAGGTGATGAGCCCTTCTCCTTAGAGCAAGGATTTGGCAGAGAGAGAGGAGCACCTGCTACAGAAACGGTAGAAAGGACTGCTGTGTTGGTCAGCTAGCTGGTCTCCATAAGCCCCGTGTGCCCCTGCCAGCTCTTGGGACATGATTCTATTCCACCAGCACTTTAAGTCTTTATATTTTATGCTCTGGGAAGTACAAAACAGGAGCTCCAATCTACTAGCGTTCCAGAATTCTAAACTGTGTAGAGGTAAACTCATATGCCCAGGTCAAAGAGTCACCAATTTCAAATGCGGCAGATCCAGGGCAGGATCTGACCAGAAAACAGGAGCAACTCTCCACCGTAAGAAGGGAGAATATAAGCATGTGAAAGAATATTCATCTTGTCCTTACAATACCCCTGGCAGTTGGCTAGAAACTTTGACAGGTGTTGTTTTATTTGCCCTCAAAACAGCTGTCTGACAGTATCTCGTCCAAGGTCACAGAATGCAGAAGTGTCTGATGGAACAGATACAGCATGACTAACATTTGACAAGATAATGATACTTTGTGTGTTGCTTGGTGCCATCCTCTGAAGCTCTCCCTATATATCTCTCCCTGGCTCCTTGGCAACCACAATTCTGTTCTGATAACTGGGCGTGGAGTGGCACAGGGCCTTTGTTTTACTAATTCTCTAATTTAACCTTTTCTTTTTCCATAAGAAGGATGGTAAGGAAGAGAGGCCAATCCTGTTTGACAGGCATAGCCAATTTCTGAATAAACAGCTTTAAAATAAATAAATAAATAAAAATCTGTGGACACCCAGAAAAAAATTTTTTGATGACTCGGTTAGGCACAGATGTATATCTCTTGGCCAAGCCACCTATGTGTTCTTTGGGTCCTATATAAGGGTATCTCTTCCATGTATATAACAAAGGTGGCTCCTTGACAGATCCCTCCCATGAGAGCTAGCCTTCAAAGTCATCATGGAAAGATAAAGAGAATAGGGCCGGCTGAGTGGCATGTTGGTTAAGAGTTGGCTTGAGATGCCAGTTCTGAGCAGCAGGGCCCGGGTTCAGATCCCACATGAGGGCCAGTGACGCTGTGCCCTCTACAGCTAAGATGGTGAACGACAGCTCTACCTGGGGCTGGGCTTCTGTGAGTTGCCAGCAAATGGCGTAGGCTGCAGTGGGGCTTCAGTGGGCTGCCTTAAAGCTACCATGAGTGGCTGGCAGCCAACATGAGCTGCCAAGAGCTGCCATGAGTGGCAGTCCAGTGGCCGGCGACCGATCTGCCTCAGCCGGGAAGAGCGCAATGATAATACCAACATGGGCCAGTGAAGCAATGTCCTCCACAACTAGACTGAAGA
>NW_017731783.1:515860-518074 GCF_001890085.2 Hipposideros armiger
CACCCCACCCCCACCCTGCCTATGTTTTAGTCCTGTGGAAGCCCTGGTTTTAGTCTATGGAAAATTTTCACTTGAAAATTTTATGGCTTGTTCATTAGCCACCACCAAGTTTCAACTCAAAAATAAATAAGTAAGTAAATAAATAAATAAATAAATAAAATAAAATAAAAGCACTCTTGTTAAATGCAGAGAGAGAGCCACTGTTGGCTGTCAAAATGAAACAGATACATGTTTCCTATGGAGACTTTTTTTTTACAACAGCTCTGGATCACAAATGTGTTTGAGAAGTAGCTGGGCAGTTGGTTGGAGAAATTCTTTTCCACAAGGATACACTTGTAAATAAGAATGTCTCTACATAGATAATTCCAACTTGAAATCACACAGTTTCAGTCTAACAAGTCCATGTGACTTTAAAGTAAGTGAGTGGACCCACTTTTTTAAAATTCCTTTTTTCCTCCTTTACCCCCAAAAGTCTACCAACATTGAGCAAAAAGCCGGGTGAGTACCAAGAAGTCAAAACTTGAGTATAAGGAGGTTTAATTCACGTACAAGTACATTCAACTTATTCCAAATGGCTTAGCTCTTCCAGCCTAAGACAGCACAGGTAATATTATACACAGAAACTCAAGAGGAATAATAATAGTCCAGCAAATGCTGTATTAGCTAATTAACTAAACAAGACTGTAACTAGACATGTTAAAACCTTAAAGAATCAGAATGCTTAAAGCCTGGAATGTTCCAGTTAATTTATTTTTCTGGTTAACATAAAGTTTGTAGATGAGTAAATGAATTTCAAAATTTATTCCTTCAACAGGATACCAGGGGTTCTGTGGACACAGCTTAGCTATCGAAGGGTTCGTGGTCTGCTTAGAAAGTCAGACATAGGGCCGGCCGAGTGGCGTGATGGTTAAGAACTGGCTTGGGACACCAGAGTGCCCCGGCTCGGATCCCATATATGAGGGCCAGTGACGCTGCCCTCTACAGCTAAGATGCTGAACAACAGCACAACCTGGAGCTGGGCTGCCGTGAGTCGCCGGCGACGGCGTAGGCTGCAGCCCCTGTGGCAGTGGGTTGCCATGGGCTACCGTGTGNGTCCTCCACAACTAGACTGAAGAACAAAAAAAGACAGCAACTTGTCTGTTCCCCCTCCCAGAGTCCCCAAAGCTATTCCCCTCCCCCAATTCTCCAATAAAATCTTTTAAAAAAAAAAGAAAAAGAAGAAAGAAAAGTGTAACTATAAATTCTTTGGATGTGTGGAGCTATTATTTTTCCCTATAAAATGTAAGAAAGTGCAAGGATCTTAGTTCTTGTTTTAAACCCTCACCCCTAACAGTTGATGGTAGGTTTTTGGCTTGATAACAAAATAATGAAAATCTGCAGTGAGTGAGTTTTCCTCCAAACTGTGGCAGCTGACAGAATGCTTGTTGCTGCAGCACTTGAAGTAAAATGATACAAGCTTTCCCCAGACAATGAAGCCCTTGTGTGAAACAGCTGTCTTGGGGAGATGGCTCAGTGCTATTTGACAGTGGCTTGTATGTTACATAGATACGTCTGGTATTATCTGACCAGAAATGAAACAACCAGATGGAACTGAATGCTTCTAACTAGGAATGCTGTCTACCAATGCAGGTGAAAAACATGGGTTCAGGTTTCAATGGCCCTAGGATGAAATACTGGTTAATTGTACTTGGAAATCTATCTTTGCCTCCTGAATTGTGAACAACTTCTATGTGGAATTTTCAGGCTCTATCTGAAACGAACTGATAAACCTAGAGCGTGTGCAGGAGGAAGATTAATTCCACTTTAATTTTGCCAGGTAATAGCATCCAAGTTAGTGAAACTTGGCCTTGAGTCCCCCAGAAGAAGGCTGTGAGCCTTGGCAGCAAATGTGGGGCTGGTAATGAAACCTGAAATGGGGTTTGCCTGGTTTCAGGTTGAGTTACGGAAGCTGTGCACAGTCATCATTGTGACCGTATATCGGTGCGATCACCAGGCTTACTCTGCCCAGTGTCGCCAGTGGTGTGTCTCTGCAGCCTGTGAAACAGTGAGTGGCAGGCAAGGCAGCACTCATGATTTCTGCAATTCATCTGCCTCAAGCACTGTGTATTTCGAAGTGGGGAGAAGTGGGTGCATCCTAGCTACTTTCTGTTTTAGTCTCGTCTTACTTTTGAAGTGGCCTTCAAAAGTCCCTCTCCGCTCCCCCATTCCCCCTCC
>NW_017731783.1:520599-522848 GCF_001890085.2 Hipposideros armiger
AAAAAAAGAAAGTCAGACATATAAATAGATCACGCTCAGCAGTTCGATTCCCAGCCCAAGCTGAGCAGCCGCTAAGCTACCAACAGGTAGCAGGATGGCTCAGCTTAAAAAAAAAAATAGATCACGCTGAGAAGCATGTGGGAAGGGAAGGGACAGAGCTATGTATGGGAATTTGAGGAACGATGCAGAGGGATAGGTGAAAGGAGATAGGACTTTCTGAAGGAGGCACACCTCAGCACAGGGGAAGGGGCTGAGGTTGGCACCAGGGAAGGAGGCATCTCCAGCTCAGTGTTTAGCCTGAACAAAGACACTGAGGAAAGAGACAGCTTTTGGATTTGGGGGACCAGAACACTGAGGGAATGGACAGAGGTAAGGCTGGACATGTGGGCCTTACCTGCAAGTCATTGGAGTTTCCCCTTATCCCACGAATGATAGGGAACCATGAAAAAGTTTTAAGCATGGGAATTACATGAGATAAGAAAACCCTCTAGTTCCCTTAATAAAACCAAACTTCTAAGATTGGCAAGGGAGAGAGAACATTCATACTGTGGAGGAAGTGATGGAGCCTTGTAGCTTTAGTTGTAATCAAATTAGAGAATCCTGCGGGAAACATGGATTTGGGGAGACAAGAGGTATCAAGCTGGTGCTCAGATATGCTACTCTGAGGCTTGAGGGGTTGGTAAACACTACAGTTAGAAATTTGAGTAACATAAACCTATTCTACAAAATACCTGAAACCAGAAGAATGGGGTAGTTTACTCAAGAAAAATAAAGGAAGTGAGCTAGGATGGAATTTGTGTTCAACACTTAAGATGTAGAGTGAAAGGAGAAATCCATAAAAAACAAGGAAGACAGTGTCAGAGCCAGAGTGTGTTATGGGAACCGAAGGAGCTGAGTGTCCTTTGTGCCAAATGCAGAGAGATCCAGGAAGGTAGGGAGGGTGAGGAAAGAGCCAGCCTACAGGGCCTGGAGGGACATGATGGAGTTGAGGGTGCAGCGAGAGCAAAAGCAGCCTACCCTTTGGAGAATCAAGCATTTAAGGGAATGTGTTAGATTGCTAGGGCTGCATAACCAAGTTCCATGGACTGGGTGGTTTAAACAACAGAAATGTATTTCCTCATAGTGTTCATTTTTTTCCGAGGCGTCTCCCCCTCAGTTTACAGCTGGTCTTCCCTCTGTGTGTCTGCATCCTGATCTTTTCTTATAAGGACCAGTCATATTAGATTAGGACCCACCCATATGACTTCATTTTAACTTAATTCCCTTTTTAAAGGCCCAACTTCCAAATGCAGTCACATTCTGAAATCCTGGGGGTTAGGACTTTGGCATATGAATTTTGGTAGCACACAATTCAGTCCATAACAGGAGAGAAAATGAATTTCATATTAGAAGAGGGGATCACGAAATTGGGGAGGATTTTTTCCCCCTTAGGATGAGAGAGACTTGAGGATGCTCCTAGGCGTCTCACGTACTGCTCTAGCAAAGAGGCAGGTTGCTGATAGAGGCAGAGACTCACGGAACAGTGCTTAAAGCAGCCAGGAGGGACTCAGGCCAAGGACACTGGTAAAAGGGGAAGAGTGGACGTAGAAAAGTCTTTAGGGTGGGGGCAGTTAATGGTTGTGGACAGGTTACATTAGGAATGAATGTAAATAACTCTCTCCTGGCACCTGACATGTCTGCTGTTGTCAACAGAACCTGAAAGGCCTGCTGCTTGCCTATCATGTAGAACCTCTGTACTCTTTAGAGGTTTAAGGAACTGTGTCTGGGGCAGGTATCAGGAGAAGCAGAACATTGAGATTATTCATGTATGAGCTCCTCTGTTTTCTTCATCTCATGGAAGGCAAGGTTATTGTTGAAGATGAGGGAATAGGGGTTGAGTTGTGAGTTAATAAGAGTCAAGAAAGGAGGGTCAGGGGAGGTAACAAAGAACATCCCAAAGAACTAATGAACAACAGTGAAAGATCCACTGAGTTTGGAGACCGTGGTTTGTAGTGACACTAAACCACGTAGGAAAACACTATTTTGCAACATAGTGTGGGATATAGCTCTCCAGGCTTGCAGGATTACGTGGCATATTCTGCACCCAAAGATGGACCTTGTTTTTTTTTAGCTGAGCCTTCCTGCCACCTGTTGGCAGCTCAGCGGCTGCTCAGCTTGGGCCGGGACTTGAATCGCTGTTGCTTAGAGCTCAAACTCTTGAGCGAGCTCTTTTTTTTTTTTTTTTTTTTTTTTTTTTTTTTTTTTTTTTT
>NW_017731783.1:522968-578306 GCF_001890085.2 Hipposideros armiger
AGCTCTTAACCAACTGACCCACTCAGCCGGCCCAAGATGGACCTTGTTTTGCAGTAGCAGCTGCTGCTCATGAGGAGGGCTCTGACTCCTCAATTGGCAGTGAGTCAGTTTTCTGTACAATGCTCCAGTGGAGTGATCTAGGCGTCCAGCATTGATTAAGGTCCTGTCTCCTCTGTGTATCTCTGTCACCCAGCAGCCAATTGGCCACTGTTCTAGCTCTGATAGGTAGGGGAAACTGTGCCAGACTATACAGAGAGAAAATCTGGGCCCCTGAATAATTGTTATGGATTTCGGGTATAGAGAGGGACTAAAAAAATTATTCATCCACTCCTGGACACTTGTGGGAATCTGCTTGAATGACAGCCAGCCAAACACAGGACAGTCAGTCCACACCATTGGGGAGAAAGGTCAGGGTGTGAGGATTACCAGGAGAAATAATTCCCTGTTTTGGATCATTCCAACTTTCAGTTTCTAGGTAAATGCCCAAGAACTAAAGAATGTTGACAGGATATAGGAGTTATTCCTGCTACATTCGAACAATTTTCATATATTATTTCATTAAATAAACATCAATCCGATGAAGATAGTATTATGATGATTTGACAGATAAAGAAAACAGAGTCTGAAAGTGTGATAAACTCTTCCAAGATCAGCAGCTGGTAAGTGGTAAAGCTGATCTTTCCTGATTCAGGGGCCTATGTTTTTTCTGGTATATTACACAGAGAGGCAGGGTGGAAAAGAGGTGTACTAGGTGAATTGCAGTTGATGTGGTAGGACCTGGGAAGCGTTTCACTCAGTATGTCCACCATAGTAACCTTCACCACTGGTGGGACAGTCAGACATATTCCTTCATATTCATATGTAGTGTCCAGATTTCAGGGAAGCAACATTGAGGATATAAGAAGTATGTCTGTTCTTTGTTTCTGAGGCCTAATGTGAAGGCTGATGATGGTGGAGTTGGGCATAATCAGTAAGAATTGAAAGCAGTCAAAGAAAGAGGTGCTTCTGCCTTTTCAGTTGAATAGACCTAACTCCTCCTGAAATATTAAAGATTATACATGTGAATTATGCGTTAGGATTGAAGTACTGATTTTGACTTAGTAAAAAGTCAGGCATTTCCCCCAAGAAAATTGTCTATTTTTACTCTGCCACCACAGCATACTGAAACTCCATGCCGCTTTGTCACGGACTCACAGAGTTAAAAGAAATTATTCATCCTCTTCACCCCTGTGTTGTTTATACCACTTCCTTATTCCCCAATTAAAAGTCATATACCCAGGGGGGAGGCGGTGGGGGGGAGATAGTGGGAGGGAACAGGTATGCCCTTTTCTAAATATCTGGGGTTTTAACTGAATGTAGCCAGGATATTTAAAATCACAGTTTCATAAAAGACCTCCACACCCAAAATAGTCTTTCTCTGCTTCTCATTACAATGTATAATCTTTAAAAGAAAAACTAAAACTTGAACCTCACATCTACCATCTCTTTCAAGTGATCCTTCCTGGTTCCCCTATTCTTTTCACAACTGAAATTTCTTTGTGTGACAATGACTTGGCATAGGTGTGTTTTGCTTTCCTGACAGGGATCTGCTTGTCCCCTGCCTTCCTGTTTCAGGGTTTCACTCCTGGTCTAAATTGTCATCTCCCCACCCTGGGCCTGGGAAAGACCATCACTTGGACATTGGCAATGCAAATAATCCTGGCACTAGTAGGGAATTCCCACTCAAGGAACATGATGGCAAAAACCTGGGAAGCAGAAGGGCCACAACTCCATCCCAGATATTTTTGCTCCAAATCCAGGGTTCTTGCCAGACCATGCTGAATAAAGAAAGATGTCCCTTGTTTCCCTTTAAGAAGACACCCTAGTTCGCCTCTACCTACATTAGTGTTGCCTGAATGATTGGAGCAGTGCTTTTTCCTCATTTGAGAATCACTGTCTTACTCACCTACTCTTATTATGGCAGTCTCTTATATATATATATATATATATATATATATATATATATATATATATATATATATAGCTCAGGTATTCGGCTATAACTGAGAACCTTAGCTCAAAGTTTTAAGGTATATCTGAATAGGTTGAGTTTCTATGACAGTTCCCAGGAGCTGTGCGATCCCAGGCAGAAAATTGGAGACTGAGGAACTCGTTCTAATCTCCTAGGATTCATTCTGAGATTTGTTGATGTCACAATCCTATCCTTCAGAGAAGTTTCCAGGAACCTCAGAGTGTGCCTAAAGTCACATGTTCACTTAGGAAGTACCTTCTCAAACCTGTCTCAGATCTGGGACTGGTCATCTAAAGTACATATCCATCCCAAGTAACCAAGGATGTTTGGTCACCGATGAATAATCTAGACTTTGGTTTTTTCCTCTTCTCTTTTGGGCAGAGCAAATGTGGGGCTCACAGCCGGCACGCTCATAGAGGAAGTGTAGTGTCCTGGTCCTAGATGATAACATACATTTTATTTATTTTATTTTATTTTATTTTTATTTTTTTGGAAGGGGAACAGACAAGTTGCTGTCGTTTTGTTCTTCAGTCTAGTTGTGGAGGATGTTGCTTCACTGGCCCAAGTTGGCACCATCATTGCGCTCTTCCCGGGTGAGGCAGATTGGTCTCTGGATTCTGGGAGCTGCTCACTGCGGCTGCTGGCCGCTCACGCTGGCTGCTGGCTACATACGGTAGCCCATGGCAACCCACTGCCGCAGGGGCTGCAGCCTACGTCGTCGCAGGCAACTCACAGCAGCCCAGCTCCAGGTTGAGCTGTTGTTCAGCATCTTAGCTGTAGAGGGCAGTGTCACTGGCCCTCATATATGGATCCGAACCAGGGCCCTCTGGCATCCCAAGCCAGCTCTTAACCATCGCGCCACTCGGCCGGCCCAACATACATTTTATTGAGCGCTTGCTATATACATCGGATACTGTCCTAAGCAATTCACATACATCGCCACTTTTAACCTTAATCTTACACATAGGTACCATTAGCCCCATTTTATATGAGAAAACAGATTAAGTGGCCTGCCCAGGGCAGTGGCTAGTCTAAGTGATGGAACCAGGACCCTCGGGCCGCTCTGGACCGGACCCTCAGCTGCTGCAGTGCCCTGTGCCTCTGTGCTTCAGGAGCGCTGAGAAAGGGAGAGGAGACCTCAACAACTGATTGGTCCGTTAAAGGGAATAGGATAACAATCTTAAAAGATTTTAAAAGCAGATTGAAAAGCAGTCAACGCTTTGGCCTGAGGTATTACTGCCAGGTGGCTGTCAAAGGGGACCCCTTGCTTTCACTGAGTAGGCAAGTGTCCACTCTTTAGCTGTTTGGTGTGACTGGTGACATATTAGAGAGTTCCTAAATGCCCTGAATTACATGTGTGGGAATGCCGAAATATTTGCGTAGTGACTGGGTATAATGTGCATCATGAACCACTAGCTAGCCTGGACGTTTTAAATAAACAGAGAAGCAAATTACTAGAACACCCTGGGCCAAAATGAATTTTCTTATTCCTTTTTTTTCTCCTCAGACTTTTTGGGGAATGCGGTAGTGAAAGGGAAATCTGATTCCACTCTGAGCCTCAGGCTCTGTAAACTCAGAACAAAAGAACAACAGCAAAAACATTGCTTCTGTCCTATAATCTACCTCCCTGTGAAGATTTCAAAGTGGGGCAAGTGCACTTTGAGAAGTCTCCCCCTACAGTGTTCACTATGAGCCTCAAAAGGGCGAGGAGGGTGCCTTTCCCCCTTCCTTCCTAGCAGGGAGGGTGCGTTGAGAACTGCCTAGTGGCAGGGCTCCAGCATGCAGCTGTGCCCTGGTCCCCACTGGGTGCAGGGAGAGCCTATGGGACAATGCAGACCTGAGGACAGCTCTGTGCAGAGCACTCCGCCCACCTCAGCACACCCATATGTTGAAAGGTTCTGGCCTTAGACTGCACGGAAGACAAGAGGTAGCTTGCAACAGGGAAGATTTTCAGCACAGTGCATAGGGAATTAAACCTATATTGGCAAAAACATTGGTCGGTGGAGTGGAAAAGCTGGGACAGTGCTGCCGTTCCCTAGGCAACAGGCTGAAAATGTTCACTCTTTAGAAAGTCTTTCAACTGGCGGTGGCTCTTTCCTGACAGTACCAGTGACTGAGCTCTGGAAAAATAATGAAGGATATGGATGGGATATGGTGAGTGCCAAGAGGTCCCCCCTCCAAGTTAGGATGGCTTTTCTTGTGTTTGGATTTGGGTTAGAAAAACAAGCTAGCAAACGATAATTGCTGACTCAAATAAATCCATAACTATACAGGTAAACACTTGAAATTCATCCCTGTGGTAAAAGGGAAAAAACCATAACTGTCTCTTTTGGTAAGGTCCAGTGCTGTGGTGGAAAACTCCATTATCCCTAAGAAATATGCATAATGAACATGTATTTTTTCCAAGTTGATTTTATACTTTAACCTAGGAGCCTGTTACATAGAACAACTGAGTAACAAACCGCCATTGGGCTGTATGCGTGTGTGCACGCGGAATGTGCTGTTTTCCCGAATTATTACAGCATAACTTCCTCTTTGCTTTTTCAGACTAAATCGCAACAATGAGATATAATGTGTAAACTTCTTGTATGTTTGCTCTTTTCAGTTCTAGGGAAAATCCGAACTGCAGTGGGCAGCGCCCAACTTCTCATGGCCCAGAAATTCTACCAGTTCAGAGAACTGTGTGAAGAAAACCTGGTAGGTAACGTCCCCATCACTACAATTCCCTTGCTAGTACCATGAGAAGACTGTGTCGTCAAGACTCGCCCAACGAAAGTAAAACTGATTTTGAACCAAGTCAAGGTCCATTGGACTCTCCCACCTGGGATAGAAAGTTTTCTGATGAATCCTATTTCCTGCTTTTCTTAAAATGAAAAATATTTATTTCATACTTAAATAATCTTAAAAGAAAAAAGTCCTATCAAGTTAAAACTCCATTTCCTGCTTTTTTGGTAGCGGAAAGTTTTCCATTTTCCTGGCTTTCACACAGCATCTCTAATTTCATTATTCTTACAAAAATAGGGAGCAGCCTGGTATTTCAAAAATAATATTACAGAAAATCATTTTGGATAATTATTTTCTTTCTGAAATAGCCATCAGAGCCTATTTCCTAATCAGAGTTCTCTGTTTTCGTTCAAGGGCCAGAGATGGAGGGCATCACAAAGTGTAGATTTGATCTCCCTAAGACAATTGAATAAGTCATGTTCTTGTACATACAAAAACAGAATAAAGCAAAACAAAGACAAAAACACCTCTACCAACAACATTTAAAAAATTGACTACAAAATACAGGGGCAAGCGTTTCCTCACTCACATACAAAGAGTAGTTTAAAAAAAACAAAAAACTACTATCTCTACAAGTGTCATTCCATTAGTATAGCTTTTATTGGCCAATTGTTGGCCAAGCTGTATCTAAAAGAAAGAAAATAAAACGCAACTTGCTTATCTTGTGGAAAGTAAAAACATGCTTATATGCAATCTAATTAGCCCAAACTGTGATTTCAGAGTTTTAACCATATCTTCTTGTCAACAAGGACAAATACAGACTAAAAGGGGTTTATCTAGACAGGGTTCAGCCAAGAAAAAATAGAAAGCATGCAAAAATTAGTACTCTCCACCCCTCCTCACCAGACTTTTGTTGTTGTTGTTGAAATCTCCGTTTGGGGCTATCCCTTCCCTCCTACAACTGCACCACTCCCCACCTATAATGTGTTTTCCCCTCCCTTAGCAAAAATTACCTGACCCTAATTCTGTTCTGGATTGTGAAATAATACTATATATTAGTATACGGATTTGTAAGTGAATTAAACAAATATTATATTAAGCTTCACTTTAGTCCAGGTATAGAATTCCTGCTAATTTGTAAACTTGGTCATGTGTCAAGATCTTAACATGAATCTTTATTCTGTAAATGTAAGAAAGGTTATATAAAGCCACATTGTTCAAACTGGCCAGTAGATACACATGGAGGCCGATATGTACATGCTACAGGGCACACAGCACACCTTTTAAAAGAATTATATAATGAGCAGGTATATTATGAAGTAGAATGCAAACATTATGCAGATTTTGAAGATGCAATTACAGACAAAATATTCTGAAAATTATGTAGTCTTTTTTTTTTTTTTAGCTGAGCCATCCTGCCACCTGTTGGCAGCTCAGCAGCAGCTCAGCTTGGGCTGGGCATCGAACCGCTGTTGGTCAGACCTCACACTCTTGAGTGAGCTCTTAACCAACTGAGCCACTCGGCCGGCCCGAAAATTGTGTAGTCTTGTAGGAAAGGTTAACCTTGTTAAAGCCAGCTTTTGATGTTTCCTAGTTCTTGATGAGCTCATATTTCTTGGCCACTAGAGGAACTTAGGTGGCAAAATATGAGAAGCATGTTAGAGGTAGATAGAAGTGGAACTACACTGCAGGCAGAGGGCCATTGATGGCTGATCAAACCATGTCCCAGAAGGGAAGGTCAGGAGCCCACTATGTGCCAGACGCATGTTAAGAGCATTTAGATATATGAACTAGGTAAATCTTCAAAGCGACCCTATGGAGCAGATAGTGACATTTTTATGATGGTTTACCATCGAGGAAATTAGCATTGGAAAGGTTAAGTAGCTTGGCCAGGGCCTCATGGTAAGAGGCAGAGCCAAGCTTCAAAACCCAGTCTGTTTGACCGCAATCCCTATAAATCCCTTCACCCAGAATTTGAGTTCCACTCCTCACCCTCTTGAAGGGACCTGGAGCAGATCAGTCAGCTTCACCTCCTCTGCAGTACAAAGCACAGTAGCCTTGTGGTGTCATTGCTTAGGTCTACAAAGCTGCATAAACGTGGCATGAAGATTGGTCACATCCAAACCCCCTAGTTCTCCTTTCTTGAGCTCTTCAAGGAGAACACTTGAAAACACTTGCATATTATCTCAGACAAGATTCTTGGGCATAGAATGAACGGATAGGAGCAAGGAACCTAGTCCTCCTCATCCTCCCACACTCTTCGCCACATCTTACCTCTAAGTGGTCTGGTTCAGACCAAGGCAAGTGCTCTAACTTCTTACATATGGGATGTCACATCATCCACCGATTCAGAGATTGGCTGAGTGCCTAAGCTCTCTCTCTGCTTCCCCATCCATTCCCTTGATGATGTGGGGGCAAGCTGATTTTTGGAGAAAAGGGAACAAATTGTTCATGATACGGAGTTAAACAAACTCTTTGCCTACTGAACTGTCATTTCATGCACTGGTGCACTGAAGCAATTTAGCCAATAGGGCTTAAGGCCTAAAAGACTTTAGTGAACTCCAAAATATGAACAATTTACTTTTTGGTTATCAATAAGATAAGAAAATATATTGTGAGATCATAAAACTCCATTTGAGAAGTACTTTGTCAAAGCTACTATCTGTCTTTTCTGAACCTAGATATTAAGAAACTTCTTTTAGGTTACTATGGCAAAATGCTACAGAGCAACTCTTTTGTTAATTCAGAACTATGGGTAGTTTTAGAACTATAAGTTTATAAAAACATCTTTACTTATATTTATTTTGAGGCCAGAACAATAATGCTAGTCCACTCAAAGGGCTAAAAATTTTTTTCCAATCTATTAATTTTGATGATCACTGACCTTACACTTTCTGAAATTCTGATGATATCGTTTTTTTATAGGGGTTGGTTTTAAAAGTACAAACTGACCTCACGTTATTATATGGCATGAGGTTTCACAGTGTATCCAACTGCCCAGAGGTAACCAAAACTGACCCCAGCTGCAAACATGTGACATATGGAAGCTCCCACCCATCTCACCCTGAATGTTTTTAACCATTATGCAGGTAGTGATTAACAATGAGCATGACACCTTTAGTCTCTTAGTTATGTTTTTTCTGTCTTAGATCATATAAATTTGTGACCTGCACTTTCTAGTACTTGTCAGGGATATGTGGATGGAGGCAAAGAAAGTCAATCCTTAAACACCAAAGAATGTTTAATATTTCTAGCAAATGGGTTGTTACAGATATCTATGTGTATGTAACAGATATGTGTTCTCATTTGCTGTATTGTGTTATGGTCAATTTAAAACTAATTCATTTCCAAATTCTTTCAAAGTATTTATATGATAAAATGACTTCCAATATTAAGAACATCTTAGTTTTTAAACATATAGTACTTTGAAAATTCAATTATCTCACCATCTGTTTACCCTACCTAGTATTTCATTCAACATGAGTATTAAAACAAACCTTATTTTAGATTCCAAATCTGTTCTCTGAATAAGTTGGTTAGCAGGGAGTCAAATACTGACTCTAATAATAATATACTGTATTTTTTCAACAATGGTATTTTCATTTAAATACAATGTTTTTAAATGCATCTTGTTGTAGATCATATAGTCTGGGATTCTCAAATGTTTAGACTCTCCCCCATACTACATTGATGGATGTTGTATTACAAAAGAAGAGTTTTACAAGCTTGGCATTTGAGAATCACTGATCAAATGGACGCATGTATAAAATTACCATTTGTAGTAGAATCTAAAAAAAAAGTCAAGCTCATAGAAACAGAGTAGAAAAGTGGTTGCTAGGAACTGAGGGGTGGGAGAAATAGGGAAAGGTTGGTAAAAGGGTACAAGCTTTCAGTTTTAAGGTGAATTAGGCCTGAGAATCTAATGTGTAACATGGTGACTATAGTTGATAACACTGTATTGTATCTGCCGAGAGTAAAATTTAATGTTCTCACCAAAAAAATATAAAAACGGTAAATATGTGAGGTAATGAATGTATTAACTCAATGTGGGGAATTCTTTCACAAAATTATATTGTATACTTAAAATATCTTAAATTTTTATTTGTCAATTATACCTCCATATACTGAAAATATACATATATGTATATGTATAAATTCTTTAAATACAATTACCATTTGCAGCCTCACTTTCATCTCCTGTCTGAAAACCAAAAGAAACTCATCCTCCTTATGTTATTTGAAATATTTGCAAATGCCACTTTGACCCTGTGCTTACTGTCATGGCTCACCTCTAAAGCACGAATATTTTTCTTTCTCTTATACAGAACCCTAATGCTCATCCAAGACCCACCTCCCAGGATCTGGCGGGGTTCTGGGACATGCTGCAGTTGTCCATAGAAAACATTAGTATGAAATTTGATGAACTTCATCAGTTAAAGGCCAATAATTGGAAACAGATGGATCCTCTTGACAAGAAGGTAGAACAATGTAGATTTTGTATGGTTCATTTAAAAGCCTGCACAAACACTGGACAGTCTAAATAGGCTTCTGCATTCAGTCTTGCTGTTTACAATGTGAAATGGAGCTGATATCATATTAATTTCATTGTAATGACAATGTTTACATAGTAATCATTTGGGATATTATCTGTAATATGTTTCAGGCATATTTTTAAAGAAAAATCTGTCTTTGTGAATTGGAAAATGGGAATGTGGCTTTTTTTGTTAATTAAACTTTAAGTTAAACCACGTTAGTCACTGGAAGGAACTGCCTCCATTTTGCTTTTTAAACTAAAATAAATGAGATCTTCAGTGAATGATTACATAGAACAAGAGTTCAACTTCCTTACACGGCTAGAATGTGTTTCTGAGAAAAATAGGAAGCCCTGAAAACTAATTGACTTTCATAATTATTTCATAAATATAGTAGTAAAGAGATCACTGTTGTTCAAGTCTAAAAATATACACACCATCAAGTTTCACAATAATCAAAAATACTGGGATTTTTTTTTTTTTAAAGAATTTTACTTTGGGTTGATTTGCCTTGGGGAATATTGCTCACTGGGCTCCTCATGCAACAGTTTAGGAATAAAGACTCAAATTCTTTTACTTTAATTAATGAACTGCAATTTTCACATTTGATTATGGTGGTTCCACTAAGCTCACACAGGTATCCAGTGTCTACCTCCTGAAGCTGGCCTGTCATGCACGACTTTTTTAACCCTTTGCTTTCCTATAGTCTGAGGTCAAAGAGTTCCAAGAAATTCAACAATAAAAATTAGTCATGGCCATTCCCCTGAAGCACTGGTGGCCCTGCCCTTTTCAGGTCTCCTCACCTATCAGAGAGCTAACAGCAATCTAATCCATTCTATTGCTGCCCATCATCATATCAGGGTTGTTGGGGTCAGTGGGCTCCCAGAAAAAATCCAATCCCAAGGGTCAGTGCATAGTAGACAGGAGGGAAACACTATCATCACTGTCCCTCATCTCCAATTCTGTCACCATCAACCTGAGGGTTTTAGTGTTAAGTATGAAAGTAACATTGATGTATGTGTGGCCTCTCACTTGTGAAGCCCAACATTTGTACTCAATCTAGTGTTCTTTAATGTGTATTTAAAACTGTCTGCTAAATAAGCTTTTAAATTAGTCTTATTTTAAGAAAACATTACAGATGTGCATGCATCCTGGTAATTTAGTTTCTAGAGTTGATCCATTTAATTTCCCATGCATTAATTTTTTAAAAAAATATTGTTAAAAATAAAATGTACAAGGAAAGGAAAATATGACTAAAAAGTTTTTCAATGTCCATACTTTTAAAAGTACCCCAAGTCACCCAACAATAAGATTTAAAAAGGTCCAAAAGGAGTGATGCTTAGAATTGATATGTGTAACCTATCGACATTTACACAGTAAATCATTAGTTAACTTGACTTCTAAATCATTATACACTTTGTCTACGATCAGAGCTTTTCATTATGCTATGAACTTTAGGGGAAAAAAAATGGATGAGCACAATCAGAGTGGGCAGAATACTGTTTGCACTCTGTGCTTCCTTTTTCTGTCCTTTGGACTGCACAAGACTCCCCCTTAAACAGCCTGAGGGCAACTCCAATGTAATAAGTTTAACGGGGCATTTCACCCATGCCAACAAGGAGGAACTGCTGTAATGAGCATTGATTATTAAGGCAAAAAGAGTTCCCTTTGGAGCATGATAGAATCCATATTTTAAGACTTTTCACATTTATGAGACATCTGACGTTTTCACATTTATTTATGAAAATTGAGGGTATTTTATTAAAAACGAAAATATCAGATTTACGTGGACCTTTTCACAGCCTGATAGCTCATCATCCTTTTCCTAAAAATCCTTTATAGTCTAGACCCCCTTCTTTTTCATAGCATTCTTTTTTGCTGCCTAAGTAATGAATGGCTTTTGTTTTTGCAGTGGTATTGCTGCTAAGGCATATGAACTCTTTCAGTCCTGTGTTAAGTTTTCATGGCACAGTGTCTGTGTGTGATTGGAATTGCCTTCTGGGCCAGAGACATCCTGAGGCCCCTAAGGAGTGACAGCCAGCAGGATGTTTTGGGAGCCATTTTGGAACTGATTCCACGCCCGAGTATAGGAATGATCCGTGTCATCCCTCCAGGGTGACTGTGGAGAGAATATTGCTGTGTGTTTGTGTGTGATGTACAAATGGGTATAACTCACTGTGGCATCAACAAAGCTAAAGAACACAGTCTTATCATCTCTTCTTCCTCATTTGGCTATTTAGGTTTGGGTGAGCCCGGAGAGAGGGTGGTGATGGTTTTAAACTCTGAACCCTGCTCGCACCCCCTGCCTGGCCTCCTTAGAGGGGACGCAGAGTTCTAAGACGCTGCTGCTGGCACTGCAATCCTTTCCCATCTCTGGCACCCGGAAGAGTCTGGAGCCTCCAGAGAGAACCACACTAAGTGTGCTGGGAGCGCAGCCTTTCAGCAGGGGGCATTTTAAACGCACAGCCTTCCCTTGGAGAGACTTAGTCCTGCAATCCAGCCTTACCCATGGCCTTAAGTTTACCGGTTTGTTTGTTTTGTTTTGTTTTTTTGTCCTGCATCTTTTGAATACCCAAGCCAGAATAATGAAGAAAAAATATATATACAGTGTGCAGATCAGAACTAACCACCCTTAGGTTTAAAAAAAACAGAAAGTGTTCTAACTACTGACCTATCCCAGTTTCCCCCCAAGCTTGTCCTGAGAAGCTGTGTAATGTCCTGAACCTTCTGCTTTGATCAGGAGAGAAGGGCCCCTCCTCCAGTGCCAAAGAAGCCGGCGAAGGGCCCTGCGCCGCTGATCCGGGAGCGCTCGCTGGAGAGCTCGCAGCGCCAGGAGGCCCGCAAGCGCCTGATGGCCGCCAAGCGCGCCGCGTCCGTCCGCCAGAACTCGGCCACCGAGAGCGCCGACAGCATCGAGATCTACATCCCCGAGGCGCAGACCCGGCTCTGAGGCGCCGGGGCCCCCAGCGCGGCGTCACCCCAACTCTCCGTCCTCCCTGCTCCTCTTCCCGCCCCCTCCGCCCTCCGCGCCCTCTGTCTCTAAGCCCAGTGACTTCCACTGTCGCGGTGTAGTTATCCATCTTCAGAGCCGTCCCGGTACCCCTCTGCCCGGACCCGTCTGCCCACATTCTTCACCGAGCTTTGCCACCTGTGCTGATGCGTCACCTGCCTCATCCGAATAGCCAACCCTTTCTTTTCTCGGCAAGCCCGAACCCACCTGTGTAGAAATGGCCCCTTTAGGTCACCCACCATCCTCAGTTCTCTCAAGCTAGTCTGTCCCTAGAGCTCAGCAATATAAAATCATAGGGTATTTCAGAAATCCAGTATCACAAGGCGATCTTTTGGGACTTAACTGTCTTCCACGTGAAAGAAACTAGGGCTCCGATTCCCTTTATTTCCCCTAAACGGTTATTATTTTATAAAGCAGATGGAGCACTTTATTCCCGACCTCAGAAATCACACCATCTCACCGGAATCAATGAGTGACAAACCAAGAGGGGACGAAGTTGGGCTGGGAGTGGGGGGCCTGGATGTGTAGCAGGAAAGGGGGAAGCAAAATCTGCAGGTGCTGGCGGTACCGGCACCACCCACAGCTGCACCAACTGCCTCACTGTTACGTCATCAATCACTGCTTCAAATGTTTCAATCAGCAGAAGATTGTAAATTCGATCTTTCAGGGAAATTAATCTATTCTGAAAGGCAATAAAATGAAGAAAGGCAAGGCAAAAGAAGCGCTGAGTTTAAGATACTACATAGGGTTGTTGTTATTGTTTTGGGGTTTTTTTGTCCTATTATTAAGAAAATTTAGACCTGAAATGTTTTATTAACTTTTATTGTACTATGTATATTATGTTGTTGTGGTGGTGGGTCTTAAAAAGGCAAAGTGTTGGTTCTGTTAATTTGTTAGTGTCTATCCTGGGGGACCTGCCTAATCACACATATATAAGTACACATCTACTTATGAAGTGCTGTATATGGCAGCCAGGCTGTTTTCAGAGAAGAGTTTGGATTTTCCTATCATCCCTTGGAATGCTACACATCCATCTCTTTTAATCCAGTAGTTCATATTGCAGACGTATTCTCTCCTTTAGTCTATTCTCACTACTACCCAGAGTTCTATCATACCCCAGCATACGGATTTTGTCCTATGTCAAACCAATGAATTTTCTACCCCAAAAGACACGCTGCCCCATTCCAAAGAGCTGCCATTCATCTTAAGATCCAAGGTAGTGAGAGAAGAAATTTGACCTGCAAGGTTCAGCAACTATGAGCAGAGGGGAAAAGTCATGACTTACAAACTCTAAAAGAAACCAAGGCTTTTGGCAGAGAATATTGGTTTATATTCTTAGCCATGATGGAAGGGCAGTTTACATTTTGCGTCTAGCTGAATTTATCTTTAATTGCCCTTACTTGTAACAGTTTTAAACACTTAGATTGTGGTGATCTTAAAGTATCACTGGCATTTTACGTCCAGCTCCCACCCATTAGAAATTACCATTGAAAATGAAAGACTTTTAAAAACATACATTAAATATGCTTGCACCAGAGAAGCTTTAAAAAAAAAAAACACTCTCATAGCCAGGTGCTAATTTAATTTTATTTACGAATTAAGACAGGCGATGGATTCTGGCAACAACTATTTTTATGGACATATTCTAAAACCACTAGAGAATTCGCTACCTCTCAGAGCCATTGATGCTTTGAGCTATCTTTATAAACAGGGCACAAATGTTTACTGCTGTGGTTTACAAGAAAAGGGCTACTAACTTATTTAAAAACAAACTTTTAACTAAGGTGAACAAAGCACCTTGAGTGCTTTGTAAAATTGGAGCATACAGAGATTTTGAGCTTCAAGTATTTGCTGGTTTTAAACAGAATACACCTTTTCTTTACTTTGTAGCAGCAATGGAAGGTCACACAAAATTTGCATCAAGTAAGGCCAACTGCCACCTTGGGTAGCCTATGGTCACCTTCAATCCTGCAAATGACTTGGAACTCACAGATTAACGTGAAGGAAGCTGCATCCATTCGAAGACCCATGTTCCAACTACAGCTCTGTGCCCTGAGGTAGAGATAAGATTTGGATTAAGAAATACATTTCTAATAAGATTCAAGATCATCCTACAATATTTTCTTTGGGAACTGGTTTAGCCCAGGATATTTTAAAGAGAGACAAGAGAAGGCCTATTTATCTTGTCTACGTGAATGGTATTTGTATATTCATAACCTATTTTTGGTAACAATTTTAAACCTTTTCACTAAATACCTACAAGCATCATGACATTTGCCTTCTTTAAAAACACAAATTATACAAACACTTTATAAAAAGGTAATTATTGATGTAAAAACATGACCCCACATAAAGCTGCTTGTTAACCACTTGCCCCCTTTAACTAACATTCATGAGCATAACCTTTGTTCCATTGTTCTTTCTGATGTAATTTGTAGAAATGTTTTTTAGTTCATAATGCAAAATGTATGTACCCTGAAAAATTACTTATTTTGTTTAACTTTGGTATAAAGATGTTTGGGAATTTTCTTGGGGGGTGGGGATTACAAAAGAAGTTTGTCTCCCACATCAAAAAATGTTCAAAGAAATTAAGTATTTATTATATTTTTTGCAGATGTTTCCACACAATTCACATAACCTTTTTGTAAAGAGAGATGAAGAAATGGATTAAAGATTTTTAATATTTGAAATGGTAAATAGAATTAATTTATTTGCAATATATTTCTGTTATTTATAGATGTTTCCTTAATGTTTTACTGTGTATTACCACTTTAATTTAAGCCTTATCCTTGTGAATTTACCATTTCTTTTTTACAACATGACTAGATGCATATTTTAAATAACTGGAATATAAATCACTAGGATATCTGAATTCCCAAATGTAATTTTTAAAATTATTTTGGTTTGGAAAAAAAAAAGATTCATTTGAAAGCCTTCAGATGGAGGGGTGGGGAACATTTTTATGGCTTTATGAATTGGAATTTCATAGACTTATTTACCTAGATTGTGTGTGGACAAAAAAAATTGTAAATAGATGAATGTTTCCCATAATGTAAAAAGAAGAAATTAATAAAATAATTAATGCACTGCTTTCAGGTCCGTGTGTCTTCACTACAGAGTCCTGCTTCTTCCAAAATATACGTAATCGTGTTTTGGGGGAATAATTAAGTAATTAAGAAGCTATTGTTCTAACTTTCACTGTAACAACTCATATGCTAGTCCCTATTGAGCAGGTGGATAGGTCTTGTATCCTACATGAGGGATTTAAATACTGAAAACTAAAAGTAATTTTACTATGATGTGGAATTTTCAGGTCAGGAAGCTATATATTTTATGAAAGAAGTTATTAGCTTTTCAAACTTATATAAATCAATATGTATTTATCCACTTGAATTTCTTTGCAACCATTTCATCAATCTTGTTTCTTACGGTGTACTTCACCGTAGGGAAAATCAGAATGGTGCTTTGTGGTTTTCATTTCATCCTTGCGGTAATGAAAACCTGTGCTCCCTGAGGTTTAGTCACTTGCCGGGTGAGACACAATTATTATGTAGCAGATTTGAGTCCCAAATTCAAGCCTTCATTCAGCTTCATCTTCAGTGGGATCTCTATCATTCTTCCCACATTTAAAATTGGTAATTATTTGTCACTGTTGATTTTGTTTGGGTGTCATCTAGGACATATCTGTAAATCGTACTTCATTTACACAAAAATACAGACTTAACACACAGAAAAAGTAAATTAGAATGTCTTATGATGTGAATTTCCAATTATCGAAAAACGCTGCAACTCTGAAGAAACCTGTATCCACAGTGCTTCCTCCTGTTGATGAACAACTATCCAGCCTAAGAGAAAACTTGTAAGAGTTTATTTGAGCCAAACTGTCGACAATTGCCAGGAAGCAAAATCTCAACAGACTGAGAAAATGGCAGTTTGCAGAGCATACTTTTTATACATAAAATCAAAGGAGGAAGGTTACATGAAATCCATGGGTGATAGATTAGGGGGATGGGAGAAAGCAAAGTGGGGAAATCTTTGGGATTGGATAAAAGCACATTGGAGAGACAGGCACTCCTCTCACACAGGTGGGTGCAGGATAGCTAACAGTTCGCTCTTTACAGCACATAGAGATGGTAATCAGGAGACAAGCATGATAATGAGGAATTTTGCAGTTTCCAGCTCTGGTCAGGAAAAAGGACTAACGATGTTATTTTAGGTAAAAAACAAACAAACAAAGAAAAAGCCCACTGAAAAGGCACAGATTAACTTAATAAGGAAGCTTGAGATGTGACTTCCTGCCATGGCCCACCTAAATTAGGAATTTTTATGTTCACACCACCCTCTGTGGTTATTTTCAGTCTCCTGAGCTTGTCAGGTTTAACATGTGGCCCCTTTTCCATCCACATATCCCCCTTTTGGTCATAAATCAACCCAAAGGATGCATTGATGACCAACCTTTTGGTTGGATAATGTGGTCCTACAGTGCTAGGAAGGCTCATTCTTAGGAAGTCATAGTGTCAGCATTTGTCTCACTGAATGTTGGACCATTGCGGGTGGGGCAAGACTATAACCTCAGATGGCATGGCAGTCGAAGCCAAATTATTTATTTATATTTAAAAGAAAATGTGAGCAAATGGGAGGCAGTCAGATCTTTATTAAATATATTCTGGATCATTTCTAATCTTTGAGCTATCATGATCCAAGTTGTTGTTTTTTTTCTGTTAGCCTTATGTTTTGGTTTTTTTTGTACCTAGTATGACAAACTAGGACCAAGAGCAATAGTATTAAACCAGTAACACCGATTAGGAGCAGATAATGTCCAATAGTAGACAAGTATGAGTTTGAGGAGAACAAACATCCTAGCCATCAAAAGAATGCTTTACATGTATTATCATAATTTTTTATTATTAAGTTAATATGTTTTCCTTCCTCATTTTACTATTATTTGTACATTATGATAAGTTTGGCAAGATAAATGAAGACTTATTTTATGACCTAGAAGTTCAAATTTTTCTTTTGGCCATTTAGTTTCCCTAGAAATAACTCTATGGGGAGGATTAAGTTCAATTTCCCAATACATTAGATTTTCAGTATCAATATTATCATGGGTTTTATTAACCTCAGGCAAAGTTAATTTGTCTATGATTTTAGTATTACACCATATTCTCAAAGCATTTACTGTAAATCTGGTGTCATTACCATAGAAATCAGTATGACAGAAGAATTTTCTAACCCTTCCCAATAAAAAGTCCTCTTCGCATATACCATATATTGTTGTTTGTTGAGGTGGATACGATAGGCCAGGATTGCGTGAATTCAGAATTCCATATAGATTGGGGAGAGAACCATTCATCTTTTTTATTTAATATGGCCTGTCATTCATTAATCTGATTTCTGCAAGTTGTATAACTGAGAACTGTAACTTTAAGGTTAAATAAGGGCCAAGGCTGTAAGACCATAAGGGTGTAAATTATAATTATTACCTAAAAATTTCTAGAGGCCAGGACAGTAAGAGTTTCATAAATTTCCTGTGCCTCAGCAGCCATTATAGGGGGCCATTTAAAAATAAATATATACATCCATTTTAGTTTTTAACTCAATTAATATAGTTAGTAGTCTATGTTGAGTTAAGGGGTAAGTATAATTGGGTTCTGAGATATATATATATATATATATATATATATATATATATATATATATATATATAATTCCTTTCTCAATATTTTTTTTCCATTAACCAATAACTTCACTCATCCTTCTCAGTTTGTCTCATTTTCCTCATTTGGAAATAATCAACTTACTAGGACAAACTACTTCCTTTTAACCTCTCTCAAAGATACATACACACATCTTTTTTCTTCCTTCTATAATAACATTCCTTCTAAATGTTAAAAACAATAAAAATATCATTGATAAAGAGGTTATCTTATATGTCTTTAGCAATTATTAACAGTTGCTATATAAGTACAGGGTTTGAGAAAAGCCTAAAGAACAAGTATACATATTATTATTACTAATATTATTAGCAGACAGGTAAAGACAATCAAACAAATGGTTATTTTAAGTTCAATATCAATTATGTAGATATATAGGCCTTCTCGATGTCTTGGGTTAGCTGTTTATCCCTGATGTAGGCAGCTTCTCATCCTTGAGGAGTCTTTGATATCCACTGATGGGTCCTTTCTGACAAGGTTCGAGTTTTTAGTCGATGTCTTGTCCAATGGACAAAATTTTTTGGTTGTGAGTCGTGGTCTTTGAAGTCTTCATCTCCCAGGAGCACATTGAAGTGAATCAGTTATTAATTTATTAATTTTTAAAAGATAATTTATAAGTCCTTGATAATAATGTAGAATGTCTCCTTTTAGTAAGTTTGGTTCATATGTCCCTTTACATAAAGTGAACAATGACTAATGAGGAGAAAGCCTGTATTTACAAAAAGGAATATCTCAGGTTGAGAAGAATTATAAGGAGAGCTTTTGGCCAGAGGAGATTAAAATAAAAACTTCTAAAATTTTACCTAGTTGAGTTTTAATTTACCATATGTACATTCTACCAATTTAGAGGACTGGAGTGATAAGCACAATGAAAATGCTGTAAAATAAGCCAAATATTACAAATAGATTATTATTGCCTCAGTGAAATAAGTCCCTCAGTTACTATGTAATTCACAGGGAATTCTCTGAGGATTATTTGTTATTTTCAATAACTTCCCTACCATTAAAGCTGTTGCTCTTCTGCAAGGGAATGTCTCAGCCCAGTGAGACAACATACAAATCATGACTAATACATATTTGCATCCTTGAGATGGTGGCATTTGGATAAAATCCAATTACCATACCTCAAATGGGCCTAAAGGAAATGAGAAATGTCCTTGGGACCTATGGAGTGAATTTCCAGGGTTATATTTTGGACAGGAAGAACATCTGCTATACACCTTATGAGCTACAGTAGGTTTCTAATAATATTCTTTGCTCTTTGAAACTCTTTTTCCAAGACCCCAATGTGTTAGATCTGTTTGAGTCAAAGTTCCCTCTTTTGTTGTCATTTTTTTTTCCTGTAGCTGCCCATTAGAACAGAAAAAGGTTTTTATCGACTTAATAGGGAGAAGAAATATTTTTAAGTATGGATAATTTGGCTGTTTATTACTGTCGGTCTAGCTGCAGTATCAGCCAAATTATTATTTTTCTATGATGACAGCCTTAGAATATCCTGAAATTTTGATAATTGCGAAATGTTTCAGTTGCTGGATGACATCTAATTTAAATTCTGCCACCTGTTTTCCATTCTCATGGGCTGCCCTGAGGAAGTTAAGCCTCACTGCTTCCACAAGTTGTGAGCTACACCAAAGGTATAACAATTATCAGTGTAAATATTGGCTATTTGACCTTTGGCTCATTTACAAGCTTTTGTTAGATCAATTAATTCTGCTTGTTGGATTGATATTACTCAAGTAAATAAGAAACTTCAATTTATGCTTACCATGAAAGTTATTGCATATAGCATAAATATAACCAGATTAGAATAGAATTTTGGGGGAATTCATCATTATTCAAATCAGCCTTTAGTATCTGAGAGAAATAGCTGGGACTCTGTATACCCCTGGGGCATTACCGCCCAAGTAAACTCTGATCTTCCCAGGTAGAAAAGCAAAGAGGTATTTCCTGTCTTTTTACAGGAATGCTGAAATAGGCACTACATAAATCTATCATGGAAAAATATTCACAATACACACAGGAATAGCTGATAATAGGATATGTGGAGTTGGAACCACAGGGTATCTATTTATAGCTGAGATTTTGTACAAATCTCCATCCTTTCCCATTGGGGTTTTTTTACTGAAAGGATAGGAGAATTACAGGTGCTCATACATGGAATTATAAGCACCCCCTTTTAAAGGTAATCTTGTACAATGAGCTCATTCAAGCTGGTGTATCAGTTCTCAAAGGATATTGGCAAATATTAGATAGAGGCAAAGTATTATCAATAGGTATTTTAATAGGAGTGGCTGACTTAATCTTGCCAATCAATATCTGTCCTGGAAAAAGCCTAAAATTGCATTAGAACATCCTGTAACAAACATTCCGTCAGTATCAACACTAGTCTTCTCTTTGGGGACTAGTGGAGTGACCCTGAGGTGGCCCTGGACTTGACCTGTATAAAATCTGACCTGCCTTTTAATACCTAGGAGGGAATATGAACGCCAGCAGTCCTAAAATACAGAAGTTTACATAACTATTAGCAAAAGTTCTTAGATTTAGTTCTCTTGAGTAACTAAAGACCTAATTAAGACAATATAAAACATAGAGAAATATTTTGATGACATAATTTTTGCCTTTCAGGCAGAAACGTTTCCATATCAGTAGCAGACAAACAGTCTTGTAACAAACTTTGTTTTACTTAGCAGAGACAGAAAACTTAATTTTGCATCAGCTTACTCTTGATATTTATATTTACTTAATTAATCGCATTTAACATAACCATACATAAAATTCTTTCAAGATTTTCCTTTACAAACTTTCTATAACTTTCCCAGTTCCTTAGTTTGTCTCTTTTAAAATCATTATTTCCCCAATCTGATTAATTTAGTCCTAAATACATTTCACCCTTCTGAGAGGATATGTGAACATCACTGATTAGAAAGTCTCACACTATCAGGTGTGTTGGGGTGGATTTGAGTAATAAAAATATATGGTGCCCATTAACATTTCCTAGTTGGAAGTAAACAGGTTCTGATTTAAAAACAGACATCAGTTGATTAGATGCCACTATACCATTTGTACAGAAGCTTTACTCCAAGGGGGAGGGCAACTTAGCTGGTGGCGTTAACAGATAAAGTAGCCCCAGTGTCCTCATGGCCCTTGGAGCAGTCCTATGCTTACTTCTATTTCCTTTCTTTTTCTAAATGCTATTTTAGTTTTCTACAACCCTTAAAGTAACCTGGCTTTACAATAAAAGCACATTCCTCTGCAGGAGTTTCCCTAGCAAACCTTAAATAACTCGGTTGCTTTGCTCTCAGAAACCAGTAGGTGCATTAATTGGAATAAATCAGAAAAGCCAGGATTATATGTTCTAACACTTCATTTAAATTTCTTTGCGAACTCATCAGGGTCCTAGAGAGGGTTGGGAGAATCTTTAGAGTTCTTAGTTCTGCCTGCATATAACCACTGATTCCCCTCCACCCAAGACCAGGTCCTCTCCAAAGGGAGCTGCAACAGAGGTGCAGAAAAGAGAGAGACAGAGGAAAAGGAGAGCAAGTCTAGACAAGTAAAGCACATGTTGGGACAGTTGAAGAGGAAAAAGTGGGGTGCTGGCATTTAGCAGCTTCAGAAACCATTAATTCAGAGACAGTCTCTAAAATTTTCTTACTAACTTCCCATAGAGAAGAACATCTCTCTGTACCATTTCAGAGGCTCTTATTTGTCAATTGAGGGAAGCCTCCCATTCCATTTAGTTTGATCTTTAAGCCAGCTTTTTCTTTTTTTTTCTTTTTTTTTTTTTAAAGATTTTTATTGGGGTATTGGGGGGAGGGGAACAGTGCAGGGGAATTGGGGGAAGGGGAACAGACAAGTTGCTGTCCTTTTTTGTTCTTCAGTCTAGTTGTGGAGGACGTTGCTTCACTGGCCCAAGTTGGCACCATCATTGCGCTCTTCCCAAGCGAGGCACATCAGTCGCCGGCTTCTGGACGGCCGCTCACTGCGGCTGCTGGCCGCTCACGCTGGCTGCTGGCTACACACGGTAGCCCATGGCAACCCACTGCCACAGGGGCTGCAGCCTATGCCGTTGCCGGCGATTCATGGCAGCCCAGCTCCAGGTTGAGCTGTTGTTCAGCATCTTAGCTGTAGAGGGCAGTGTCACTGGCCCTCATATGTGGGATCCGAACCGGGGCCCTCTGGTGTCCCAAACCAGTTCTTAACCATCGCGCCACTCGGCCGGCCCTAAGCCAGCTTTTTCTAATTGTGCACACAAATATTTAGATGTCAAGAGAGCTTTATTTTAGCCATCTTAAGTTGATATCACCTCTAGATAAATTTTTCCATGTCTGTAAGTACTTGCAAAACTCCTAGGAACTGTACTTCTATCTGCAGGAGAATAATGCTGGAGTCCGGGAGCTTCTCGGCCTTTGAAGCATGATTTCCCATGTAAATTTTTAGTTTTCTTTTGAGATCTGCAGAGTCTGAACAAATATATAGTGATATTATGTAGTGGGTTTAAATGTGCTGTTTATGGGTTAGGGGGCTGTCACCTCCCGAGTTGCTTCAACCCTCTTACGTGCCTCAGTTTCTCTCCCCGGATGTCTGTAGTACAACCGTGAGGACTCGGAGCACTAGGTAACCAGCCTTTATATGTGCATCCCCGGACGAGTCCATTATTTAATTACAGTTGTGTTGGAATTCCCTATGGGGCCACTGCACATTTTGAGGAGTACCCTCAAACACCTCCACAAAGATTCTTAGTCACCTAAGAATACCCGAAATTCGAGCTGGAGGGAGTAAATGCTCCTGATCTTCGGAGTTGAACAAGTTCAGACTCTCATTTATCTGGCAAAAAGTTTTGTTCAGACTCTCAGTAAGCAATTCCCATTGAAAACCCAAAATTAAAACCAGCTACCCGTTTCATTTCTCCTCTCTAAGAGTTACCTTAACTCTTGTCCTTAACCTGGGTTATCTCAACCCTGCCACCTTGAGGATTTTAAAACAGCTCAGATAAAATCAGGGCTCCTACCTTAAAACAGGGAGGCCTGGAATTCCAAGGAAAACTCACCCAAGTTCACCCAATGTGATGCAGAGACACAATAGGCCCCTGCTGGTGCCCAGCACGGAATCCAGGTCTACAGTGTGTTCCTGGGTGGGCTTGTTTGTAATCCTGCCGACTACACCAAGTAATATTGACGAAAAACTACCCAGCCTAAGAGAAAACTTATAAGAGTTTATTTGAGTTAAACTGTCGACAATTGCCAGGAAGCAAAATCTCAACGGACTGAGAAAATGCTCTGCAAAATGGCAATTTGCAGTTTATTTTATACATAAAATCAAAGGAGGAAGGTTACATGAAATCCATGGGTGATAGATTAAGGGGATGGGAGAAAGCAAAGTGGGGAAATCTTTGGGATTGGATAAAAGCACATTGGAGAGACAGGCACTCCTCTCACACAGGTGGGTGCAGGATAGCTAACAGTTCGCTCTTTACAGCACATAGAGATGGTAATCAGGAGACAAGCATGATAATGAGGAATTTTGCAGTTTCCAGCTCTGGTCAGGAAAAAGGATTAAAGATTTTATTTTAGGTACAAAAAAAAACAAAACAAAGAAAAAGCCCACTGAAAAGGCACAGATTAACTTAATAAGGAAGCTTGAGATGTGACTTCCTGCCATGGCCCACCTAAGTTAGGAATTTTTATGTTCACACCACCCTCTGTGGTTATTTTCAGTCTCCTGAGCTTGTCAGGGTTAACATGTGGCCCCTTTTCCATCCACACTCCCTACCAAGCTCTGAGGCAAACCTATCCATCTATCTGCAGTGAAGCTGGAAATTGGTAAGCAGGTATGTCACTTTTTCTGATTTTTATACCTAAGCAAGACCCGTACCAGTCACCAGAATAACAGACTGTACTTTTGAAACTGCTTCAAAAGAGGAATGATCAAGTGACTGGATCCCTGTGAGGCTGCAAAGATCTCATTACTTTGGTTCAGGCACTGACTATTCCCGGAGTCTGAACTGTGATTATGCTTCTTGCTTTTTAACAAATTAATTCTTATATTTCACTGGGGCTCCTTAAACATTTCAGCCAATCCCCAAACAAAAGGAATTAGATTTTGCATGTAGAAATTTGAATTTTAGTGAAGCAATTTCACATATTACAGGGTTCACTCCCCCCCAAAAATGTAATTTCATTTTTGATAGAAATTGAACAAAATTGTTTGCTGTAAACATGAATTTCTTTTATATCTTTGAAATTCTTCCCCTTGAAAGTTAAATTAATTTTGGTTTAAATAAATGACATTTAAAAATCATAGCGTCTGAATGTGTTCATTCTCAAATGCCACTGGTAGATACCAAAGGGTGCCAAATTTTACCTTGGATTTTCTCAATAGGCTATTTGACTTTTCAGCTGCTAAACCGAGATCAGATCAACTCTTTTTGCAAACAGAAACTAGTGGCCCTGTCTGAAAACCGTCTCAGAGTTTTATCTCACTAGCATAAGATTACAGAATGGTCTTAAATTCCTCTGTAAATCACCCATTATTTTCCCTGAATCAGAGAGGAAATGGCGTGATGGTGTGCTTCCTCGCCCTCAGGCTTTCCTTGGGGCTTCTTATTGCGGGCCCAGGGAGCTGTCATCAGATAATCACAGGAATGTGAAGCCCCTGTGCGGTTCCTGCCTCCTGGGTCTCTGTTTAGCCAGCCAATTTGTTATTTCAATGTCTTCCATGTAAACGAGCCACAAGCCTGAATTTATAGGAAATGGCCGCAAGCAAAAAAGCATTTTAATAAACACCAAAGGCCAAGCTCTGCCATGTAGCTGACTGAACTGTTGCTATTCATTCACAGTTTTCACTAGTGCGGATAAAGATCGCCATTCCTCCTCTTCACACTTTTAGCCTACCTCCTGGAAGAAGTGCGTGCTCATTTCTTCTTTCCAGATTACTTGATAGGTAAATCAGTGTCATGAGGCAGTTTCTGTTGAGATCTCATTAAAAAGATTCTTGCATTAAAAACAATAACAACAACTCTGCCTTTCACTTTGGAAATGGGAAAAGGGAAAGCAAACAGAGTCTCAGTTTTCTGTTATAAAGGGGGAAACTCATTCTTCCTATTGACTCTACAGGAGGTTATGAATAATTGCAGGTTTTGCAGTCTTAAATCCTAATGCTTTCACTCCTTCTAAAGGCCAATGCTCTACAAATAGCAAATGTTCCTGCGTGGCTAGCCTTCTGAGATTTGCACACATAGTCATCGGTTGACGATTCCTTCCTTGTTTCTGGAGCTTTCAGGTCCAATGCCTACCATTAGTTTCAACTACGAAAAGTGAGGAGAAACATGCAAGCAGTTAGATAATACTTTGAATGACCCATAAAGCGTATCCAAGGAAACATCTCTCCAGATTAAAATATTCTACTAACTGAAAGAGGGTCCATTTTAAAAGGTTTTTAGTCTCTTAGAAAATAACATCTTGCTGGAGAAAATGCTTACTTTTGTCAGTGACACTTTTTAAGATCCCAGCTGTCACATCATTTCCTTTATAGAATAAGATCTAATGTACTTTGCAACTTCAGCCAATACAATGTCTGTTTATGATTCCCAAGTGTGAGAAGAAGCAGATCTTAAAGGCAGAACTTGAACAAAAGGTGAGAAAAATTTACTCTTAGATTCCTTTCCAGTTTGATTTAATTTAACACATTCATTGAAAGCCTCCCCTCTTCTCAGCTTGCTCAGGGAAGAGAGCCTGGCTGCCTTTACTGCGTTTGCTTGCAAGAGTTAATTAACCTTTTGTCTTCTCTGCAGCCTGGTCCCTAGCAGGAGCAGTACCTATGAGCCTGGCGTTTCCAATGTTGAGCTTGACAAACATGAAAGAACAACTCAAGGGCAACTGAATTATTACTTATGTTAGTCAAGCAAAGTAATGAGTCTGGGAAGATTGAAGGAGAACACTTTCCAAGATGCTGGTGACTTTGTGTCCAGTTTTGAGTTGGTACACCAAGGATCCCTTGACTATCAGGTTGTTAAAAATGAAATCATACAGAGAGAGTGAAAAATTGGAACAGTGGAGAGATGTTAACACAGGAAAATGGGGATTACCAAACAACGCAAGTGAGTGTTAAGTGCTTTGTAACTAGTGGTGAAGTGAGGAATAATTATTCAGACAAGTCTGACTAATTCTGAAGACAAAGAATGTAAGTACTAATGTGAACCTAAGATGTATTGGCATTAGATTATTCAGGATCTGTCAGTGGCTGATTCAGCATGTATTTGTTCTCAAGGGCACTTTAATTTAGGATAGGTTATGAGGAGGCCAAGGACCAGCTATTCTTCTAGCAAAAGCAACACATTAGAATTGGGTTAAATATTCAACTGAAAGAACCAGGTTAAATATTAAGGAAATGCTTACCTAAAGAAAATGCAAGGTCTTGACTGCCCTGAAAAACTTAGTACACTGTCCTGAGAGAAGTTGTTCTGTCAGAACTGGGTCACCTGAATGATTCTTATGAAACAGGAAAAGTCCTCATGGCTCTTAGTATTTAAATTTGCTTATTAGATACTAAAAAGACAGGACACACACACACACACACACACACACACACACACACACACACACACACACTCCTGTGATCCCTGTTGGTTTCAGCCCAAAGTGAAGTAATGATTTCCTAGCAGAGTTTTTGTCTGTGACTCCAGATCCACAAGCAGAGAGGATCCAACTGGGATAAAACAAAGGGTGAGGGAAAAGTCCCCACACGCTTCACCTTAAACCCTCATGTGTCATTTTGATTATAATACTCTCAGTTGGGGCTAGGTAAGAAAGTATTGCCATACGCTTATAAAATGTTTGCAGATATTCCCAGCATTTCTCTGAGAAACTGGACTGACCCTCATCAGCCTCAAAATTGTGCCATGATTGGGCCTGTCTGCCCAGCAGGGACAGGGCCATCCTGTAAGTAGGGAAGAGCTCAGGTTATAGAGCCAGGCTGCCTATTTTTGAACCCTGGCTCTGCCTCTTACTAGCTGTGTCTTTTTGGGTAAGTTACTTAACCATTCTGTGCCTCAGTTTTCCTATCTATACAATTAGGATGAAAGTAGTACCTCATAGGGTTTTTATAAGGGTTAAATGAATATTAATATATGTAAAGCTCTTAAAACAGTGCCTGGCACATAGCAAACACTCAAGTGTTCAATATCATCACCATCATCATCATTATTACATATTTACATTTACTGAGAAAGTATCTTGTGCCCTGGCTGTACTATTTTATATGAGTTCCGTAACTTAATCCCCACAGTAACCCTATGAGATAGTTACTACAAGTAAATCACAGAGATTAAGTAGCATCCCAGGGTCACTGGTAAATGACAGAGCTAGTATTTGAATCTAATCTAATGCTAGATTCTTTGTTTATATATGTATGATTTGCATAAGACAAAGCAATTTATCTGTCTTTTTTTCCCCCCCACTTAGTAATGTATTGGTTTATTTCAGAACATTATGATCTACCTATTCTCTTCAGTGACTTCACAGCATTCCATTTTATGGATGAACCATTATACATTATTTAGTCCCCCGATTGATTGGACATTTAGGTTGTTTCAACCGCTTGCTATGACAAACAAAATTTATAGTAAAAGTCGTTTTACAATGTATCTTCAGTACATATAGAACGGTATGCATAAGTTATATTCCTAGACAAATGTACATACACTTTTGTTTTTAAATATTGCCAATTGACTTTCCAAAAAGGTTGCCCTGATTTTCACCTCACCAAACATGTTTGAGTTTTAGCACCTACCTTTGCAAACCATGGATTAAGATGTTCGTAAAGTAAATTCTGAGCCATGCTTAAAAATAAAACGAAAAGAGACCTAGCCATCTTCTATAATAGTTGGCTTCCAACAAAGACGGAAAGAAAAAAAGGTCTCTAGAAGTGTGGAGACAGTTTTAATGAAGGCTTTTATGTAAGTCCCAGAATGAAGATGCCAGAACTAAAGGAAGGAGAAAAACACATGTCAGCCCTAGCGTGTGAACTCATCCGGGAATTGGGTTTATGTCATACACCTTAGAGGATAGCCTAAGAAGCAGTTCCTGGGAGTCTAGACTTACCATGTAGTCCAACCCAGGACTGGGAGCACGATGGTTAATACATGTATACCACAACGTATCACCTCTTATGCATGGTAGTTCTTTTTTTCCTTCTTATTGCATTTAAAGTGAAACTCCACTTCCACTTCTGAAAAGCATTTAAGATTTACAGAATTAAAACATAAACCACTGAACAATTTTATAAATGAAAAAATAAAATAAAAAGAAAATTGGTGGATATTTAACTTCACCAAGCTCCCGCAGGAGCCTGAGTTGTGGCAAATGAATACTAAATTTCTTTCTAGACTCCCTGATAGCCAGGGCAAAGGGGTCAACATTTTAAAAAATTTGTCTTCATGCAGTTTAGAGATACATCAAAACTTTAAAAGCTTCTTCTGTGTTCAAAAAGCTAACAACATGATTTTGCATATGTTGCAAATCTAATGTGTGAGCTCGTGGAACATGACTGACTTGCTAATCACAGCACTGACAAATGGCACATAGCATGAAGTACAACTACTGTGTCTTTAGATTCAACCCCACTTTATTTAACTGGTCCAAGTGATTTTTGGTTCTTAGCAAGCAAATGGCCCCAGAATAAGACAGAGTTAGTCTAACGTGCCTATTAAGTCCAACATCCTTTGGAGTTTAATCCAAGAATGTGTTCTTCCTTCTAGGAAGTAAGCAATATTTTAGTGGGTATGTTTTTTTCATGTCTTTTCTTTTCCAGTAGACCTCTTGACAAAGATGAAGTCCTCGTTTTCCTGTTCAGATGGACCCATATCAGAACGTGTGACTTTCAGGACTTATTTGCCTGGAAGCAGGAACTCTTCATTTCCCAAACGCATCCCTTTGTCATGCTCAAGGTTACAACTCTTTCCACCCAGCAGTCTCAGCTGCTCCTGTGTTGGCTGCAAGATGGAAGACGCTGCTGTCCCTGGGGGCTGTCACCACCTAATACCGGTGTTTGTGCTGCGACTTGGAGGGCAGTTTCAATTGCATTTAGGCATACTGCCCTGTGCCTTTTGACACACATTAGGATTGAGCAGGGGTGTCAAACTGGCAGCTCACAGGCCGCATGCGGCCCTCCGAGGTAATTTTTTGTGGCCCACGATGCTCTGAAATAAAATGAAAATAGAAAAAATTGTTATGAAGAAAATAGCGCTTAGGGGAGATCAAGGCAATACAGTACACACAATTCCCTCGTTAACCCTTTAACTACTGAAGATGAGTATACACGTGGCCCATTGCCTTTCCTGGGGGCCTGTGGGCGTGTATAAACGTGCTGACTCAGTTCTGGCAACGTTTGGAAGCGATATGTCTGCCACTCTTGGTGTCACGTAATGTAAACAGATCCCAATAGCAAAAAGGTTAAAAAGAGCACTCGGGTAAAAAANTGTGGAATCCGAACCGGGGCCCTCTGGCATCCCAAGCCAGCTCTTAACCAACACGGCACTTGACCAGCCCCCAAATAACCTGATTTTTTTTTTTTAGCTGAGCCATCCCGCCACCTGTTGGCAGCTCATGGCTGCTCAGCTCGGGCTGACTCGAACCGCCAAATAACCTGATTTTAAAATGAGCAAAGGTCTTAGACATTTCTTCAAAGAAAATATACAAATGGCCAATAAGCCCACGAAAAGATGCTCAACATCACTAGTTATAAGGGAAATGTAAGTCAAAACACAATAAGATACCACCTAACACCCATTAGAATGGCTACTACAAAAAAAAAACCCCAGTAACTAACAAGTTTTGGCAAGGATGTGGAGAAATTACAGCCCTGCTGCATTGCAGATGGAAATCTGCAAAAGGGTACAGCCACTATACAAAACAAAAGTATGGTAGATCTTAAAAATTGAAAATAGCATTACCATATGATCCAGTAATTTTTCTTCTGGGTATATACATAGTAGAATGGAAAACAAGGTCTTAAAGAGATATTTGTACACCTATGTCCACAGATGCATTATTCAAAATAGTCAAAATGTGGAAGCAGCCCAATTGTTCATGGACAGATAAATGAATTTTTAAAATGTGGTATATACCTACAATGGAATACTATTCAGCCTGAAAAAGGAAGGAAATTCTGACAAATGCTAACGTGGATGAACCTTGAAGACATTATGCTAAGTGAAATAAGCCAGTCACAAAAGGAAACTTCTGTATGATTCCACTTATATGAGAAAGCTCGAGTAGTCAAATTCATAGAGACAGAAAGTAGAATGGTGATAGCCAGAGGCCGGGGGGGGGGGGGGAGGGAAGATTGCTTACCAGGTGAAGTATCAGTTTTGCAAGATGAGTTCTGAAGATGAATGGTGGTGATATTTGCACAACAATACGAATGTACTTAATGCCATAGAACTGTACACTTAAAAATAGTTAAGATAGTAAATTTTATGTTATATGTATTTTACCACAATTAGAAAATATAATAATTGTCAGATAATTGCACGTAGTTACTCTTTAGTGAATGTCTACCAGGTCTTTAAAAATTCTCTACATGGGCCGGCCAAGTGGCTCAGTTAGTTAAGAGTTGGCTTGGGAGCGTGAGCTCTGAGCAGCAGGGCCATCGGTTCGGTTCCCACATGGGCCAGTGATGCTGTGTCATCTACAGCTAAGATGGTGAACAACAGCTCGACCTGGAGCTGGGCTGCCATGAGTGGCTGGCAACAGCGTAGGCTGCAGTGGGCTGCTGTGAGCTACCGTGAGTGGCCCATAGCCAGCATGAGCAACCGGCAGCTGGAGAGAGCTGCCGTGAGCTGCCATGAGCCACCGTGAGCGGCTGTCTAATGGCCGGTGACCGACTGCCTCAGCCGGGAAGAGCGCAGTGACCATAATACCAACATGGGCCAGTGAAGCGACATCCTCCACAGCTAGACTGAAGAACCAAAAGGACAGCAACTTGTCTGTTCCCCTCACCCAATTCCCCAACTAAATTAAAAAAAAAAATTATCTACCAATAATCCACTATGTTTGTTCATGTTTATGTTTATGGTTTATGAAGCACATCAGCATCCATTACCTCATTTATCCGTACAAAATATCTATAAGGCAGGTTATTCCCATTTTTTATTATTATTTTTTTTATTTGGGGAATTGGGGGAGGGGAACAGTGTTGGGGAATCGGGGAAGGGGAACAGCCAAGTTGTTGTTCTTCAGTCTTAGTTGTGGAGAGCGCCAGTTGCCATCTGGCTACCCATCAGCCGCTCTTGGCCTGTAAGGTCAAGGTGCTGTGTTACAATCTTAGTTGCAGGTGGGTGTAGTCACCATCCCATGTGGGAGTCGAACCAGCAGCCTTGTTGTTAAGAGCATGCTCTATCCCCTGAGCCATCCGGGTAGCAGCTCAGCTCAAGGTGCCGAGTTCAGTCTTAGTTGCGGGCGGGCGTAGCCCACCATCAAACAGGCAGTCTTGTTGCTAGGAGCACATGCTCTCACCAGCTGAGCCATCCTGCCACTTGTTGGTAGCTCAGTGACAGCTCAACTGGGGCACAGTGTCACTGGCCCATGTGGGAATTGAAACAGCGGCCCTGTTGCTCAGAGCTCGCTCTCTTCAGCTAACTCTTAACTAACTGAACCACTCGGCCAGCCCTTATTTCCATTTTATAGATGAAGAAATTAGGCTCAGACAAGGTCATGGACCAAAGAAATTGCAGAGTCAGCAATAACAGACTGGTTTTCTGTCTCTAAAAGTGGAGTCATTCCACTTTTAGAATCCTTAATGGTAAGCCACCTCTACCTCTCCTAGGGCTATGGTATGTCACGGCACAAGCAGTTTTGACTCAGTTGGTTCATGAGCCTCACCAACTGGCCAGAGTCACAGGTTTATTTTCTGTATGGCCTGGGTTATTTTACTGCACCTGATGGTCAGAAACAGTGGGTCTAACTCTAGCCAAACATCTTTCAAGTGGATGTTCTTAACAATTCTGTATGAATGAAAAATTGGGGTAGATATTTCCATACTGCTCCTGAAAAACTCAAAGTACTCGCTGTAGATGCATTAGTATTAGATGTGTATGAGAACCGGTGCCTGTTAGCATGCAGCCAGTTACAATTAAGAGGAAAGATAACTTTACCTGGTCTAAACGATAAAATAATTGTATTGGTTCCTATAGGTGCCAAGTTTAAAAACCACGTAACCCTCAGGTCTGGAATTATCTAGAGGTTTACGATAGAACCAGGGCTCCTGGACTCCTTTCACTTGCTCTGCCCTCTTCCAATCATTGGCTTCTTCCTCAGCTTTGCTTCTGTCCTGGTGACTCAGTGAACAGAGCAGTGGGCTCATGTCCACACACAAGGTGTCCAAAGGAGGAGGGACCGGTTGTCCCAGTATTCTAGCAATGAGTTTCATTCTGAATGGACTGGCAGAGTGCCACACCGGAACCAGTCATTGAGGCCAGAACAATGAATGCACCAATTGATTTAGCCAAAGACCTGCGCTCACCTCCGTGAGCCAGGGGTAGTATCACTTTTCCCTAAATCATTTGGTTCCCCAAATGAAAAATACATACTGTTGGAAAGGAAAAAAGGGGAAATGACCATCGTGGAGGAATCAACAAATGTCTGCCCTTGCAGAGCTTCCATACAGTGTGCCTGGGCCCGTAGAGTGACCAGGTTAAGGTATACTGAGAGTTCAGCAGTTCTTGGAGCTCCAGGCTCGGTGGGGCACCTGGAATTCCCAGACAAGCTCGCCAGCTTTCAGCTGTCATTTATGCAGTAAAAATGTGACCACTTTCTATGCCTGCCATGATAAGAAAGGGTTGGAAAATATTGCACTAACAAGCCATGTTGATAGTTCTTGCTCCGTTAAAACACAATGTTAATAGATTCAGGAGATCTCCTCCTGACAGTACTACTTTTATGAACTACTCTCTTATCTTAAATTTCCATTTCCAGAAAAGGTTGTGGAAAAACTAGTTTGGGTACCACTTAATCTAGGTTTGGATCTGAATATAGGGTAAAGTACATAGTAGCTTTGATTGCAGGAATAGATTGAGTGTTCATCACCAGCCTTCCCTGTATATGAGGCTTAGGACTGATCCAGCTAGATTTTATTGTAAATGATAGTGGACTGCTAGTCCCCCTAGACCAGGATTTCTATTTTGGTCCCAACTCTTAGAATTACAAAATGTTAGCAGCTTAGCAGCTGTTCAGAGTTTCTCTAGTGCTGGCCTGCAGCTTACGCTGATGATGATGGCACAGAAGGGACAGAAAGGGCAGCCCGAGTCCCTTTTCCTTCCTGTCTCTTCACTTAGGCCTTTAGCAACACCGATGGGGCCTGGCTTTTCCTCACTTTCCCCTAACTTTGCCTTCATTTCAGGGGCCCTCCCTATAGAATCTGGATAACGTGCCAGTTAGAAGTAAACTCTGAGCTGGGAAATATTGAAGTGGAGCCAGGGTTGTTCATGGACGTGTGATATGCAGTTGCACAGGGCTTCATGCTCAGAGGGGCCTTGTGCTTGGTTTAATGCTCTGCTGTAACCATCTTAAAATTCTTAGTAAGTGTATTTTTTAATTTATGTTTTGTAAATGAAGTCCAATACCATGTTCATGGATATGCATGAGCAGAGGCCATATACATCACGTGTGTCTGTAGCTACTCCTTCTGTCTTATTTTCATATAGCAGCCCCCATGCCCCATGAGTACGAGATCCCAGTGGACCCACCGGAGATCCCCACTGGAGATAGGGGGAAATCAGTGAGACTCAACGGTAGATTCCAGGTAAGGTGCTTGGTCTACAACTGAGTAAAGTGGAGGTGCTGACAGCCCCAAGAAGCCATGCTTTTCATTAGAACCAGAAAGAAAGCAATGACATACTAAGAAACATGAACAAACAAGGAACCCGATCATATTCTTTCTTGCTCTTGTTTCTTTCATTTATGCTGAAAATGATGACATAAAAGGAAAGGGAAAGAAGAGGTAACCCATAGTTCCTTCTTTCAGTCCTTCTTTACTCAGTAAGCTGAAGGTAGAGAATGTTGGTATGATGTGAGCATATTAAGAAGTGAAAAAAACAAATAAACAAGAGTTTAGTTACTTTTTTTTTTTTNTCCTCACTTCAGAATATAAATTTAACAAAATTTGTAAATGTGATGTAGCCCGCGTGAATCTTGTCTGTTGCACCAAATGGCCTGTGTTTTAATTGAGTTTGACACCCCTGGGATAGAGGATCCTTCTTCAGTGTAGGGACGAACTCAAAGGACTTGACACGGTAGCTCGATTCTAAGGTCTGCTTAATACTTCATCCCCAGAAATGGAAAGACTATGTTTTTTGTTTGTTTATTTGTTTGTTTATTTTAAAGATTTTTATTGGGGAATTGGGGGAAGGGGAACAGACAAGTTGCTGTCCTTTTGTTCTTCAGTCTAGTTGTGGACGACGTTGCTTTACTGGCCCAAGTTGGCACCATCATTGTGCTCTTCCTGGGCGAGGCAGATCAGTCGCCGGCTTCGGGATGGCCGCTCACACTGGCTGCTGGCCGCTCACGCTGGCTGCCGGCTACACATGGTAGCCCATGGCAACCCACTGCAGCAGGGGCTGCAGTCTACACCGTCCCAGGCGACTCATGGCAGCCCAGCTCCAGGTTGAGCTATTGTTCAGTATCTTAGCTGTAGAGGGCAGTATCACTGGCCTTCATATATGGGATCCTAACCAGGGCCCTCTGGCATTCCAAGCCAGCTCTTAACCAACACGCCACTTGGCCGGCCCGGAAAGACTGTTTTGATGTTCAACTTAAACCACCATTTAAAAAATAAATTAAATATAAAACACTGGGCCAAGCTGTCCCCACCCTCCAATAGTCATATTCTGTTTGGAAGGTGGGGAAAACGGAAGAGAATACTGCAAATACCAAAGAAGCAAACCAAATGAAAACTTGAAAATTGGCCAAAGCGTTCTGTCTTTTACACATATGTAAAGTGATTAAGATGGAGAGAGGAAGGCAAAGATTTATGGAACATGGGGTTTAATTTGCAGGCTTTTAACAGCCCTGAGAATAATGGTTCTCAAACTTTAGTGTTCCGAAGAAGCACTTAGGAATCACTTAGCCACCCCACCCCGACCCCCAGCCCGTAGATGCTGACTCAGTGGGTCTTCTCTGAGAGCTAATCTGCATTTTAACAGACTCATCCCCCCCACCCCACCCCACCCTCCCTTGGTGAGTCTAATGCCAACACAGGCCACTCCCTGAGAACTGCTGTCCAGCAGTGGTCTTCAACCTGGGAAGTTTTAAGAAATGTGCACAGCCAATCAGTGACATCAGAATGTTTGGGTGCAGCTGAGGTTCAGGACCCCAGGCATTTTAAATAAAAGGAATAGGTTGAGCAAAGGCATGGAGGGAATCAGAGCAATAAATACCTGGAGAATTAATCACAGGTCAATAGTGGCTAGAATGGCAGGTATAGAGTGGGGATTGGATTTGAACTCATGCCAGGGCAAGGGCAGACAAGAACCAGTGTACTATGTACAAAAACAAAACAAAACAAAATCTATCCTTACCTAAAGTATTACTAGAAATTTTATGACTGGCTTTCTAGTGGAACACAAAAAAAATGTCTCCATTTTTACCTAAGAGGAGTTTGTCGGAAAGTGAGTACGTCAGTTAAGTGAGGCTTCCCATTGAGGTTAAACAAATCTGTCAGTCTGACTTTTTGGTCTTGATTCTGAGAATGAGAACACAGAAGGCAGAAAGTTCAACATTGTATAGCATATTTCTGTGAAGTGCTTTGCTTGCATCAGTTTATTTTCCAAAATATGCTTTGCAATAAAATGTGTCAATTACTACACACCTGAGACTTTGCTGCATAGTCACCTAGCAGAAAGAATCAGCATGTTATAAAGAATTACCTAAAATAACAGTTTCCTCATCTATCACGCTCTTAGTCCATTTGGGCTGCTATAACACAAATACCACAGACTGGCTAATGTAAAAAACAAACATTTATTTCTCATAGTTCTGGAGGCTGGGAAGTTCAAGATCAAGGCACCATAGACTCAGTGTCTGGTGAGGGTCTGCTTCCTAGTTCATTAGATGGCCGTCTTCTCACTGAATCCTCACATGGAGAAAAGGCAAGGCAGCTTTCTGGGGTCTTTTTAAAATAAGAGCACTAATTCTATTCATGAGGGCGCTAACATCATGATGTAATCACTTTCCAAAGGCCCCACTTCCAAATAAAGTCACATTGGAGATTAGGTTTCAACATAAGAATTTAGTGGGGGGACACAAACGTTCATTTAAATTTTTTTTTTTTAAAGAAAGTATTTTTTTTTTTAAGATTTTATTAGGAATTTGGGGGAGGGGAGCAGTGTTGGGAAATCAGGGAAGGGGAACAGACAAGTTGCTGTCCTTTTGTTCTTCAGTCTAGTTGTGGAGGTCATTGCTTCACTGGCCCATGTTGGTATTATCATTGCGCTCTTCCCGGGTGAGGCAGGTCAGTCGCCGGCCACTGGACAGCCGCTCACAGCGGCTCTTGGCACTCATGCTGGCTGCCAGCCACTCATGGTAGCTTAGGGCAGCCCACTGCAGCTTCACTACAGCCTACACCGTCGCTGGTCACTCGCGGCAGCCCAGCTCCTGGTCGAGCTGTTGTTCACTATCTTAGCTGTAAAGAGCACAGCGTCACTGGCCCTAATGTGGGATCCGAACTGGGGCCCTGCTGTTCAGAGCTGGCATCCCAAGCCAACTCTTAACCAACGTGCCACTCAGCCGGCCCTCATTTACTTTTTTTAGTTATAGTTGACATTCAATTATTCTATATTAGTTTCAGGATGGGGGACACAAACATTCAGTGTATAGCAACCACTTTTCTGCTTTTGTATAACCCCAGAATCAAAAGAACATTGGCCATGTGTACTCAGTTATTTATATAACAGTCATTGCTATTCTCCCATAGGGGTTTAATGTCTAAGAGGTCAAATCCTATACAACAAAAAGACAGGGACAATTTGTGTCACAAGATCCTCAAACTCTGGTATGTGAATAGACTCTTTATTTCAATCTTCACTGCAGTGAATTTCCTGTACAGGAAGATTTGAGATTTCTCTCTGGGTGTATTTATATAAGAATGAGACTTGAACTGTAAGGATGGAAACCATAGATCGAGAACTTTCCAGGACAATTTAAGTGTTGTGGATTTTGTCTATATATGTTGACACTGATGCATACACAACTCAGAAAAGTCCTTTGTCAGGCTAAGTGGCCTAATATTTCATTCAGAAGCATACTGTTCTCCCCTTCATTAAATCGCTGCTGCTGATCCCTTCTCCTCACCCAGAGGTCTATGCAGATTTTTCTACAGATTATAATTTGCAAATCTAAGTGGCTTCCAGAGCCATCCTCCCTGCTCCTCCCTTTTAAAATAGCTCTGAGGCCTGTTGGTCGTATTTATATATGTTCATGTGAACATCTGTGTATACAAATATCCAAGATTACATGGGCTTTCCATGGTCCTGGAAGTTAAATTATTTTGAGCAATCATTCTGTTCCCCCTTCTCTCCACCCCAATTGCTTACTTGTGAAAATACAAAGTAACTGCCCAAGATTTTCATTCATTCTCAGGTGGGGTTTTAAAACCTATAGTAGTCTGTTTAGGCCTTTGTGTTCTTGCTTACAAAATTCTTATATTCTGTATCATGCTGAATTGGCCTCAAACTTGGTCCCTTCTTCCACGTCTACACACACACACACACACACACACACACACACACACACACACGTCCACAATCCAAAAGTCTTCATAAATTTGGAATGTAGGTACAAGGAGACAGAGTAGGTGTCAAAAGCACACACACAAAAAAGCACACATCATAAAATGGTTCTAAAGTATTACAAATTTTATAAATTATCCTTCAGCCATCTCACCTCTATGGAGAGCCTGTGGACTAACCTCACTGCACTGACTTTCAGCAACTCCCCACCTTGCTCATCTCTCTCCCCTTTCTCTCCCTTCACTCATGTTAAATATTCTCCCACTTCCCTTTCTAATAGGAAAGTAAGAGTTTCTATTTCAAGGAGAACAATTATGCTCTCCTCTGAAAATCTCATATTTAAACCCACAGGCCCCTCAGGGTGTCAACCCTGCAAAGAGATTTTCCAGGATTAATTCTAGTGCTAATGTTGAGATTTTTAAAAAGAAAACAGAAATTAACTTTATTACACATTACAATTTTGTATATGGGGAGGAGGGGTGGAGAGGGAGAGAGAAAGGGAAAGAGAGGATAGAGAGAGACTGAGAGAGGAGGAAAGGGGGAGTTCCATATACTAACAAAACGGAAGTACGATATTGGGGTATGTTGCATAATGCTCTACAGTGGAGCTCCCGCTGGTGCCTTTGGATGAAGGCAACTCTTTGGAATAAGACAGATCTCAGTTTGACTCCTAGTCTTGCCACTAACTAGCTGCAAGTGGGCAAATCACTTACTGTCTTAGTCCATTTGGGCTGCCATAACAAAAATTGTATAGATTGGGGGGCTTAAACAACATTTATTTCTCAGAGTTCTGGAGGCTGGGAAGTCCAAGATCAAGGCACCAGCAGATCCAGTGTCTGGAGAGGACAGGACCTCTTGCTAGTTGGTAGTCAGCCATCTTCTCTTTGTATCCTCACATGGCCTAGAGAAAAAGCTCTGGTCTCTTCCTCTTCTTTTAGGAACACTAATCCCATCATGAGAACTACACCCTAATGGCCTCATCTGAAGTTGATTATTTTCTAGTGACCCCACCTATAAATATTATCACATTGAGGATTGGGGCTCCAACATACGAATTTTGGGGGTGAGAAGTGTACACAAACAATCTGTGTACACTTGTGGCCCATCACGTAAACAGAGTTAACGGTAGCTATTATTAGTATAGTGCTTAAAAGAAGCAATTTGAAAAGAGCTATAAATATTTTTTTAATGGATGTATTGGCTTTGCATCATTTCTGGAACAAGGGAGTGTATACACCCCACACTCTGTGTGTGTGTGTGTGTGTGTGTGTGTGTGTGTGTGTGTGTGTCTTATCCCAAGGTCTCACTGCCTCCTTCCGGGAACTAAAATCCTGTTTTCATTAAAAGTGAACATGGAAATCCCTGATATGAGAAATATTGATTTGGGAAAGTAGTTCCTTTTTACTTTGGAAGTTTTCAATAAAATTTATTAGTCAAAACACTGAGCTTTCCAAAATATAATGTGCAGGCTCTGAATATCTCACTGAAAGGGACAAAGGCTTTTAGGAAAAAAAGTGGATTTCCAGGGCTGGAGCAATAATGAATAAAATAAATCTTGGTGACCTTCTTAAACCAGGTAGCAAGAAAGCTGTAGATAACTATGTCATTTCAAAAGAAACTAGAAGCCAACTTGAAGAGGCTCTCACTGGCCCAAAAGGGGACAATTTCGAGCATCAACAAGAAAATAACTGCAATGGATTAAAACACATAAAATATGTAAATTCCATAAGTTCATAATAATACTTTACACTTTACATTCTATATCCAGTACTAAGAGAACTTTCTGCAATGACAGAAGTGTCTATGTCTAGGCTGGTGCATTCTTCCCACAGATACCCACAGATCTTTCTTCCTCAGTTCTCTCAGGTCTTCTGTTGAAAGTCTCCTTCTAATTGAGTCCTTTCCTGTCATCCTGTTTAAAATTTCACCACCTGGCCCAGAAGCATTTCCTCTTTCTTCCCTTATTGTTTGTTCTCCATGCTTCTTTTTTTTTTTTTTTTTAGATTCTTATTGGGGAATTGGGGGAAGGGGAACAGAAAATTTGCTGTCCTCGTTTTGTTCTTCAGTCTAGTTGTGGAGGACGTTGCTTCACTGGCCCAAGTTGGCACCATCATTGNGCAGCTAGCTCAGCTCCCAAGTCCAGTCACCATCTGGCAGCCTGTCGGCAGCTGGCAGAATCTCAGCTCAAGGTGCCGTGTTCAATCTTAGTTTTGGGTGGGCGTAGCCCACCATCTGGAGCGGGAGTTGAACTGGCAGCCTTGTGTTAGGAGAACGTGCTGTCACCAGCTGAGCCATCCTGCCACCTGTTGGCAGCTCAGCGGCAGCTCAGCTCGGGTGCAGCTCACTGGCCCATGTGGGAATCAAACCGGCGACCCTGTCGCTCAGAGCTAGCTCTCTTAACCAACTAAGCCACTAGGCCGGCCCCTATGTATTATTTTCTATGTCCTTAGAAAGTTAAAGCTTTCAGAGACTGAAGAGATTATCTAATCCAACCCTTTGCTATACTGGTGAGAAAACCAGTTTAGGGAAGTTAGTGTTATGCTGGCCTAGTATATACTTAGTTCCTCTGAAGCTAAACTCAGTGCTCTTCCTTCTATGTCAGGCAGCCGCTTCAGTTGTATATCAGTATCACAAAAGGCAAGAAGCTTCCAGTTTGGTGAACAATCCATATGCAGGGAGGGTGGCACACACCAGTTCCACGAGGACAGAAGCTCCTGCACTCAGGACCTTTCTGAATCTGACTCTGTGTACCTCTTCATCTAGCTGTTTATCTGTATCCTTTATAATAATGTCTTCATAATAAATTGGTAAGGGAATAAAAAAAAGGCTAAAGAAAGAAAATAGGAGGGCAGAGTGAAGAAAGAAGAGAGCTGAAGGAATGGATTTTTCCTTGAGTAGCTAGGAAATGAGGCAAAAGCTCCAGCAAGACACAGTCATTGTTCCAGGTAAAAGACTGAAATACGAGGTCTGACAATTACATTCGCGAACTCATCCTAGAAAAAGTGCTACATACCTCATTGCTGAATATCACTACATTCACCTTCAAAATACTGATGCCGCTATACACTGATGCCGTGCCTAGTCCACACTTCAAAGCAATTTTAAAACTCTTTCTGGAATGGCCATCAGAGCTGTTGTCGTATTACCCTTGATGTCCTGAATGTCATCAAAATGTCTTCCTTTCAGGACAGCCTAGTGGCTCAGTTGGTTAAGAGCTTGCTCAAGAGTCCGAGCTCTGTAAGCTGGCCGAGTGGTTCAGTTGGTTAAGAGTTGGCTTAAGAGCACGAGCTCTGAGTAATAGGGCCGCTGGTTTAATTCCCACATGGGCCAGTGACACTGTGCCCGAGCTGAGCTGTCGCTGAGCTGCCAACAGGTGGCAGGATGGCTCAACTGGTGTAACAACAAGATTGCCTGTTCTTTGGTGGGCTACGCCCACCCGCAACTAAGACTGAACTCGGCACCTTGAGCTGAGCTGCCACCCAGATGGCTGAGTGGATAGAGCGTGTGCTCTTAACAACAAGACTGCTGGTTCGAGTCCCTCATGGGATGGTGGCTACACCTACCTGCAACTAAGACTGAAAATAGCATCTTGAGCTTACAGGCCAAGAGCGGCCGACGGGAAGCCAGATGGCGACTAGTGCCCTCCAAAACGAAGATCGAAGAACAACTTGGCTGGTCCTCCTCTCCAATTCCCCAACACTGTCCCCCTCCCCCAATTCCCCCAATAAAATCTTAAAAAAAAAAGAGTGTGAGCTCTGAGCAACAGGGTCGCCGGTTCGATTCCCACATGGGCCAGTGAGCTGCACTCGAACTGAGCTGCTGCTGAGCTGCCAACAGGTGGCAGGATGGCTCAGCTGGTGAGAGCACATGTTCCTAACAACAGGTTACCTGTTCGAGATAGTGGGCTATGCCTGGCCGCAACTAAAGACCGAACTCAGAACCTTGAGCTGAGCTGCCACCCGGGTGGCTCAGGGGATAGAACACGTGCTCTTACCAACAAGGCTGCCAGTTCGACTCCCACTTGGGATGGTGGCTACGCCCACCTGCAACTGATTGAACACAGCACCTTGAACTAAGCAGCATGACTGAACTTGGAGCTGAGCTTGCTGCGCCCTCCACAATTAAGATTGAAGGACAACAACTTGGCTGTTCCCCTCCCCCAATTCCACAGTAAAATCTTAAATTAAAAAAAAAAGTTTTCCTTTCAATATTTCCTTTTCTTCAGGTAAAAAAAGAAGTCATTGGGTGCCAGACCAGGTGCGTGGGGAGGGTGTTGCAATACAATTATTTGTTTACTGGCTTAAAACTCCCTCATTGACGGTGCCGTGTGAGCTGGTACATTGTCGTGATGCAAGAGCCATGAATTGGCGAAAAGTTCAGGTACTTTTTGTCTAAGTTTTTCATGCAGCCTTTTCAACAATTCCAAATAGCAAACTTGGTTAACTGTTTGTCCAGTTGGTACAAATTCATAAAGAGTAATCCCTCTGATATAAAAAAGGTTAGCAACATCATTTTGACTCTTGATTTGGATTGACGGAACATTTTTGGTGGTGGAGAATTGGTTGACTTCCATAGTGTGCTTTGACGATTTGTTTCAGGGTCATATTGGTACACCCAAGTTTTCTTTTTTGTTTTGTTTTTTGTTTGTTCTTTTATTGGGGAACAGTGTGTTTTTCCAGGATCCATCAGCTCCAAGTTGAATAGATTTTTCAATCTAGTTGTAGAGGGCGCAGCTCAGTGGCCCATGTGGGGATCGAACCAACAACCTTGATGTTGTTGAGCACTGTGCTCTAACCAAGTGAGCTAACTGGCCACCCCTGTTTCATCACTAGTGATGACATGGCCCAAAACATCGTCTTGCCTCTCCAAAAGGTCTTGGCAAACTTTGACTCTCCTTCACTTTAGTTCATCGGTGAGCTCCTTTGGGACCATTTTTGCACACACCTTTCTCATGCCAAGATTTACAGTTAAGATTTTCCTGACTGTTTCTTTATAGGTGTTTACTTGGTCTGCTGTGCTTCTCACAGAGCCAATGATTTTGATACACAACTCAATGAATTTTTGCAATGTTTTCATCAGTTCTGCTTATTACTGGCCGCTCTGACCTGCCTTCATCAATGATGCATTCTCTTCCCTCAGAAAAACGTTTAATCCATTGTACACTGCCATTCTCTTCATGGCATTATCCCCATAAACTTGGACTAACATGTCCCTGATTTTACTTCCACTCTTGCCAAGTTTAACAAGAAATTTAATGTTTGTTTGTTGCTCTAATTCAAGCTCAGATATTCTCGTGATGGCACACAAAAACACACAATAATGAACGCCACTCAGCAAGACACCGCCACATGTCGACATGAACACAGCTGTGAGACACTGATATACCAAGGTTATGAAACCTTACCCAGCTATTTATACAGTGCTGCCAATGTAAGCACATGGTGGCAAGTTCGCAAAGTTAATTGTCATACTTCGTATGATAAATATTTCCTGAAGTATAAAACAAAGAGATGAGGAAACTGAAGCTTGAAGAAATCAAGTAACTTGAGAAGGTTAAGAGATAAATCCATGGCCGGCCGAGTGGCGCGATGGTTAAGAACTCGCTTGGGATGCCAGAGGGCCCCGGTTCGGATCCCACATATGAGGGCCAGTGACACTGCCCTCCGCAGNAGCCCTGCTGCAGCCTACACCATCGCCGGCGACTCACAGCAGCCCAGCTCCAGGTTGAGCTGTTGTTCACCATCTTAGCTGTAGAGGGCCAGCGTCACTGGACCTCAATGTGGGATCCGAACCGCAACCCTGCTGCTCAGAGCTGGTGCTCCCAGACGAGCTCTTAACCAGCTGAGCCACTCGGCCGGCCCTCAATTTGTCTTATAGTCTTTGTTTCTTTTCTTTTAAGACTTTATTTTTTAGAGCAGTTTTAGGTTTACAAAAAAATTGAGAGTACAAAGCTTTACCATATGCATCCTATCCCCACTCATCCAAAACCTCTTTCATTATCAATATCACTCACCAGAATGGCACATTTTTCACTAAGGATGGACCTACACTGACACATCCTAATCACCCAAAGTCCATAATTTACCTTAGGGTTCACTCTTGGTGTTGTACATTCTGTGGGTTTGGGAAAATGTATGATGATATATAGCCATTATTATAATGTCATACAGAATATTTCACTCTCGTAAAAATCCTCTGTGCTCTGCTTATTCATCTCTCCTACCACTCCTACCCCCGGTAACCACTAATCTTTTTACTGTCTCCATAGTTTTGCCTTTTCCAGAATGTCATATTGTTGGAATCATATAGTATGTAGCCTTTTCAGACTGGCTTCTTTCACTTAGTAATAATATGCATTTATAGTTCCTCCACATCTTTTTATGGCTTGATAGCTAATTTCCTTTTAGTCCTGAATAATAGTTTATTGTCTGGATGCCCTACAGTTTATTTATCCATTCACCTACTGAAACACATCATGGGTGTTTCCGACTTTTGGCAATTATGAATAAAGCTGTTATGTGTGGACATAAATTTTCAACTCCTTTGGGTCAATACTAGGGAGTACAATTGCTGGATCATATGGTAAGAGCATGTTTAGTTTTGTAAGAAACTGCCAAACTGTCTGTCAAAGTGGCCATCCATTTTGCATTCCTACCAGCAGTGAATGAACACTTCTGTTGTTCCACATCTTTGCCAACACTTGGTGTTATCAGTGTTCCAGATTTTGCCCATTCTAATAGGTGTGTAATGGTATCTCGTATTTGTTTTAATTTGCGTCATTTGGTTTTTTGAAGTCCATCTTGGATACTTCCAGATAGTGTTAAGGACGGAATTGTGTGTCCCCAAAATGTGTATGTTGAAGCCTTATCCCCAGTGTGATGGTATTTGGAGATGGAGCCTGTGGGAGGTAATTGGGATTAGATGAAGTCGTGAGGGTAAGACCCTCCTGATAGGATTAGTGTCCTTGTAAGAAGACACACCAGAGACCATGGTTGCTCTCTCTCTCTCTCCATATGAGGACATAGCAAGAAGGGTCCCATCTGTAAGTCAGGAAGAGCGCTCTCACCAGAACCAGATCATGCTGACACTGTGATTTTGGACTTCCCAGCCTCCAGAACTGTAAGAAATGAATTTTTATTTAAACCACCCAGTTTATGCTATTTTGTTATGGCAGCCTGAGCTAACTAAGACAGATGTATTGTAAATATATTGAAACTATAGGCTCATCTTATATTTTATAAATTATTGACTTGCAGAAAAGACCTAAATTCTTTGTGGAAAATCGGTTAAATAAAAATGATAAACAAAAAATGTCATGATAGGAAAGATATTTGCAAATCAGATATCTGATAAGAGGTTAATACTCAGAATACATAAAGAACTTCTAAAACTTAACAACGATAAAAAACAAATAACCTGATTTATTTTTTAAATATTTTTATTGGGGAATTGGGGGATGGGAACAGCACTGGGGAATTGGGGGAGGGGAACAGACAAGTTGCTGTCCTTTTGTTCTTCAATCTAGTTGTGGAGGATGTTACTTCACTGGCCCAAGTTGGCACCATCACTGCGTTCTTCCCGGGCGAGGCAGATCAGTCGCCGGCTTCTGGACGGCCCCTCACTGCGGCTGCTGGCCACTCATGCTGGCTGCTGGCTATACATGGTAGCCCGTGGCAACCCACTGCAGCCTATGCCGCCACCGGCAACTCACGGCAGCCCAGCTCCAGGTTGAGCTGTGGTTCAGCATCTTAGCTGTAGAGGGCAGTGTCACTGGCCTTCATGTGGAATCCGAACCGGGGCCCTCTGGCATCCCAAGCCAGCTCTTAACCAACACGGCACTTGACCAGCCCCCAAATAACCTGATTTTTTTTTTTTTAGCTGAGCCATCCCGCCACCTGTTGGCAGCTCACGGCTGCTCAGCTCGGGCTGACTCGAACCGCCAAATAACCTGATTTTAAAATGANCTGCTGGCCACTCACGCTGGCTGCTGGCTACACACGGTAGCCCATGGCAACCCACTGCCACAGGGGCTGCAGCCTACGCCGTCACCAGCGACTCATGGCAGCCCAGCTCCAGGTTGAGCTGTTGTTCAGCATCTTAGCTGTGGAAGGCAGTGTCACTGGCCCTCATATGTGGGATACGAACTGGGGCCCTCTGGCATCCCAAGCCAGTTCTTAACCATCGCGCCACTCAGCCGGCCCTCTCCATGCTTCTTATCACTATCTAACCTACAATAGACAATCAACAAAATACATAAATAAAATATATCTTCTTCCCTTCTCCCAACTAGAACATAAAACCCCAGGAAGATAGGGATTTATTTTTTGTCTGTTGTATTCACTTCTGTATTTCCTGAACCAGAACAATGTCTAGCATGTAGAAGGCACTTAATAAATATTAAGTTGATGACAATTGAAGTTATTTCTTGCTTATTCTATAATAATCCCCCATTATTCTCATTTCTTTTGTAAAAAGTTGTTACAGTTGCTGGTGTTCTCCTGTTAGTTTAGATATAGAGGAATTAAATCAAAAGGACATGGTATGACTCAGGATAGAGAGAGGACATTCATTGTAAGAAGTGAGGAGGCAATTAGGTAAAATCAGTAATTCAAAGTAAAAGATGGTAATGCGAATGGAAGCCCTTAGCTCCCCTCTCCTGAAATTCTCAAAAATATTTGTGGCAGAGGGTGGAGGGATACTAAACTCCTTCATCAGATGACACGGGGGCTAAAGTACTTTTAGAAAGATTTTAAAAGAAAGGATGACTGAGCACAGGGAGCAGGAACACCTAGAATTCGAGGTTACTCAAAAAGGGGGACACATCTCAATAAATCAGAGCTGACACACTGAGAATTCACAGGATAATAAAAATATCAAAAGCCAGAAGACAAACTTTTCCACATATCTGAAATATTACAGTGCTCTATAGAGCAATTTGCCTAAAGTTGAATTTGCATGAAAGTTTTATAATCCGGGAAGTGCCTATATTAATTTATATTTGCCAATACTTTAAGAATGATAAAGCATTTCCTTATATGTTGATCTTATTTGATTATCCCAGTAACTCTGTGAGGTATAGTACAAGCATTGGTTTTACCACCGATTAGTCCTCCCCTAGTTCAGGAGCTGGGGAATTTGCTTCTACACCACCAATGAACATGCCCTGTTTGGAGGTGCAGGAGTTGGGGGATGTCCACACAGAGCATAGTTTGTTTGGGGCTTTATATGCAGGGTAAGCCATGGGCAGCGTGCCATGTCAGCAGCTGGAAGAACAGCCGTCTCGATGCCTCAATAGCATAGGAAGATGAGTCTGTAAAATGGACCCTCCGGTCAGGTGGGCATGGCATTTAGTATGTGTTTGACTTGGAAGACTTCCATCTGCCGGAGCCCTTCTCTTCTCTTCTCCCTCCATATCCACCACCTCCAAGAAAGGATGCCCTGTCTCCCTTCCCCTCCCCCTGAAGCCCTGTGACCATCACCTTATAACCTCATCTCTTTTCACCTCCCTGCTGGTTAGTCTGGCAATTCCTCTATCAACCTTCGTATTGGTGTGGCATGAACCCTATGCCTTGCTGTTCCTTTCCCTCTTTTGATTCTCAGAAGTGTACTTTGAGAATAAAACCAGTGAACAGATAACTATATTTCTCTTTACTCTTTGCCATTACTCTCCTCATAGTCCTCACGGCCTGTGGATGTCTCAGGCTGAATGCAGAAGAGGCTGCACAAAGAAGTGTGAAGAAGGAAAGCACAAAAAGCCCTATTCTTTCTCCATACAGGTAAGTTTTGCTGCCTCCATTTATATATGAAGACACTGAGGTACAGAATCATAAGTGACTTGTGAAAGATCACAACCTATACATAGCTAACCTGGGAACAGGCCTCCCGACCCAAACACCTGGGCAGTGAGCTTTTTACTCCATCAGGTGTCTGCTCACAGGCCTGCCGAAGGTGGATAATATATTGTCAATGTATAACCCCAACTTTCCTGCCAACTTTGTGATAAAACGTCAGTAGGATTAAGGTAGCAGGCAGAGCAGAATAAAATACTGATTAAGTGTGGGAGGTCATTCAGCGCAGATTTCGAACTCCATGACCATGGACAAGTTTATTTATCTAGCCCACTGAGACTCAGTTTCCTTGTCTGTCAAACACAGATAACTATACCTGTTTTATCTACTTCATGGATGGTCATGAGGATTCAGTTGGATGACATGTTTCATAGGAAATATTCAGAAGGGTCCTGGCACACAGTGAGCACTCAAGAACTGGTACCTTCAGATTTTTACAACAGCAGAAGTTTGGAACTTTTGTTTCTTAAACAAAGGCCTGAAACCATTTAGTTATATCTTAGGTTAGATATTAAATCTAACAGCTTTTTAACCAGTTGCACAGGTTACTGCATGTTTATTTTTTCTGGATTAGTCATGAAGACTGGATGCCAAATCACTCATTTTTCCCCCAATATTTTTCTTTCTTTTTTTTTTTTACAGACNGATTGAAGAACAAAACGACAGCAACTTGTCTGTTCCCCTTTCCCCAATTCCCCAGCACTGTTCCCATCCCCCCAATTCCCCAATAAAAAATAAAAAAAATCTTAAAAAAAAAAAAAGGCCCCTAGGAATGCTGGGACCATCATGTACGTAGGTAAAGTCGCCATTGAAGTGCAGACTATGGGAAAAGATGAGCATGGCCATTCACATTAAAAAAAAAAAAAAAAAGAGATAAATCCAGTTTTCTCATCTGATCTAAATGATCCCTAAAAGTCCTTCTACCTCCAAGAAAAAATGAAAAAATACACCTCTGCTTCTGTTCCACAGTCATAATGAATTTAGCATCTTTTACAAGAACTGGGGGTGGGCGGGGATCGCAAAAGGCAAAATGAGATTTCTTCAGAGTATTTCACTGAAGTGAGTCCAGAGAGAGGAGGAGAAAGCAAATCAGAGAGGTTCTAGATGCTCAGTCCTGGTGTTATTGTGAACTTAGCAGAAATGATACTAGTAGTAAAAATTCAGACAGCTTAGTTTGAGAGAGATGATGGTTACCTAGTCTTTGGCATAAGGGCCACCACTCTCCCCAGCTTACAACCCATTACTGAAGCCCTGACACCACTTTCTTGTATAACATCCTAAGAGAGAAGGAAGCAGAGGTAGCATTAAGAATGGGGGAAGGGAATTGAACTTCTGCTTATTGGAGAAAGGCAGGCTGGAGATGGGACGAACAGGCTGGGCCAGGGCCTGGCAGGACAAGATCAAAGGCTGAACCTGGATTAGGAACATTCACCTGCCAGGTGGCAACGTGGAAACAGAACTCTGAACCTGGCCGAGGTAATGGTAGGTATATAGAGGTAAGACCTTCTGTCTATCTGAGATGCAACAACACACATCTGCTTTGCTCTAAACGTTTTAAAGAGTTTCCACTTTGTTATCTCATTAAATCCTCTCAACAACCTTGAGGCTTAGGTATTTATTTGTATGAAATTTAGAGATAAAGAAACCCAGGCTTACAGATGCCAAATAACTTGCTTGAGGCTACACAAATCCAGTTCTCTTTCACCTGTGCCACAGTTATTCTCAAATACCTCTGAATGCATTGTAAAAAATAATAATAATAAGGCATTTTTAGAAATCCAAATACGGAGATGCAAAATCCTGGAGGCCAAAATTGTATGGACTTTGAAAGGAAAATAAAACCCAAGGACAAGTATTGACTTGTAATTGAGTGTAAAAAGGATGAAAGACCAATTAAAAGAAAAAAAAAAAAAGACTGGATGTTATGACCAACCACCCTTGAATATAAATGTGTCTTGGTAAGGAACATTTGCCTATGTTTATAATTCAGAATTCCCAATCCCTTGCCAGAGTTCCAATTAACATCGCCAACACTCTGAGTGACATCTTCATGGACAGAATATGTTGTACTTAGCACTTGCTTTACTATTAAGAGTTCCCCTAAACTGAACTATTTATTCCAGTTACTTCCACCATCAGGCTAGCAGATATTAATTTCCATACCCACACAAATGTCATTGCAAATGAGCCTAAGAGCCCTGATTCTCCATTTGCAGAAATTTGAGTTACAAAGAGGAATAGCCCCTCCCCCCACACATGGATGCAGGTTTAACATTGTGACACCCAGGACAATCGTGGAGAATGCCTCTCAAGGAAAACATGCTGTTGTGTGAACCCAGTGGGCAGACGTAGAAAAAGGAAGGCAGAAGGCCGGCCGAGTGGCTCAGTTGGTTACGAGCTTGCTCTAGAGTGCAAGCTCTGAGCAACAGGGTCACCGGTTCGATTACCAGCTGGAGCTGAGCTGCCGTTGAGCTGCCAACAGGTGGCAGGATGGGTCAGCTAAAAAAAAAAAAAAGAAAAGGAAGGCAGAGATTAGAGTCTACTTTACAGTTCTTTAGATGTTTTCCGAGCCAAGTCAGGAAACCTGTGCGGCTCTGAGACTGATCAAAGGTACTTTTGCAGATTCAAATTAACATGAGTTGGCGAATCAGAGCAGCACCTGCCTGCGACTAGAAACACATTTCACCAAATAAAGTTAATCTTTTAGACAAGCTTGGAGGAGGCAGTTCTTTTATAAAACTTACACAGGGTAAGTTTATTCCTGCTGTATCTTAGATCTGTGAAGGGAAAATAATGCTCTGCTTTATTTTCTTCACTTGTAAGTGTTTATTTTAAAGCTGATCTTTGCCCCATGGTGTATTTAATTTAAGACCTTTGGATCTAATCAGCATACATAACCTTGTTTCAGAAAAGGTGGATGTTTTGGGGTTGGAGGAAGAGTGGGAAACCGTTGTCATAAATCTTCACTTCCCTTTTAAAACTGAGTGTTGTTCAATGAAGCTATACTTGTCCCAGAGCAGTCCCTCATCTGTTTGGGGAAATATAACTTAAAAGACATAATTTTTGTACAGAGAAGATTGAAAGGAGCAGCACAGAGTAACTATAGACACTAGGAAAACTCTAAAGATTTACACAGTCAAATTACAAAAATGGAAATGTGCTAAAAATGGTTGTAGTCAAAGGTTGCAGGCTCAGAAAGCTGATAACTTAGTAGAGAAAATAAAATGCACTGAATAATAAATTAAGTGTTAAGACTTAACATAAAGAAGCTACAAAACAGATTTCTTGGCATTGGAGAGTTTATTATTTCAGGCTTTGGCTAGTCATAAGATTTAGGAAACCTGGAGGATGTGTCAGATCCTGCCAGTCTCCCTGAGAAGCAGACGTGGCCAAAAGGAAAATGGAATGGGGTGAGGTGGGGGTTGATAGACAGCAGAATATTAAGTTGAGGCACTTGAAAGACAGAACTTGTATTATATGTTCATCTGCCAAAACAACCATCAAGTTTTTACTGAACAGTGTGATAAAAATGGGGTGGTTCCAAGTTGTTTCATTTCAGGCAGTGAGAGTGTAAACTTGCAGAATCACCTAGTGGATGTGGGCTCTATTACAGCCAGTACCCACAGGCAAGCTGAACTGTGATGAGTCAGTTTCCTTAGCTACCCAATGGGAATACCATCTCTCATCAGGGTTGTGAAGCTTAAATGATGAGATGTGCACATAAAATGTTCAATCAATATAATGGTGTAATAATATAAAATAGTCAACAAATCTTTCCCTTTCCAAATTAACCTAACATTTCTCATCATTTCAATATTGGATTTACAAATACCAGATAACATTACAATTGGAAGAATTAGATCATTGAAAATAAGCGACGTTCCAGATTGTGGAGATTTACCATACACATAGGCTGGAAAACAAAATGTTAACTAATGTAATACATAATGGCTAGTCACAGAATCATTAGAGCAAATTTCAAAACAAAAGTCATTGGAAAGAACTTTAAAGCAACAGAATTATAACATCCTCCTTTTAATTAGACTAAGGAGACCTAAAAGTTGATCTCTTAACATTTATTCTCTAGCCAGTTTCCAGAGATAAACTTTATATTTTGACTTAATACAAATGCATGTTTAGTTTCCTGCTATTTGTTAGAGGTTTGGCTTTACATACTGTATGGACTATATGTATACTATAGTATGAGCTCAGTGCCAAATTTCAAATTTGTTAAACTCTAATTGGATAAGTTGATTTGGCTTATTTAACTATAATAGCTATTTAGGGCAGTGGTTCCCAAACTTTGACATCACCAAGGAGCTTTTAAAAATTCTTAAAAGTGAGGCTACAGTTTTTTGTGGGTTTCTTTTTTTAAGCTTTCCAGGTGATTCTAATGTGCAGATAAACTAATACAAATTATCCAATCTGAATAGAGAAACAAGATTCAAGAAATACAGCCTTGGGGGCTGGCCAAGTGGCTCAGTTGGTTAAGAGTTGTCTTAAGAGCACTAGCGCTGAGCAACAGGGCCGCCAGTTCGATTCCCACGTGGGCCAGTGACGCTGTGCCCTAGCTGAGCTGTTGCTGAACTGCCAACAGGTGGCAGGATGGCTCAGCTGGTGAGAGCATGTGCTCCTAACAACAAGGCTGACTGTTTGATGGTGGGCTATGCCCGCCTGCAACTAAGCCTGAACTTGGCACCTTGAGCTACGGCCTAGATGGCTCAGTGGATAGAGCGTGCGCTCTTAACAAGGCTGCCAGGTTTGACTCCTGCATTGAGATGGTGGCTATGCCCACCTGCAACTAAGACTAAATTCGGCACCTTGAGCTGAGCTGCCGCCAGGATGGCTCAGTGGATAAAGCGTGTGCTCTAAACAACAAGGCTGCTGGTTTGACTCCACGTGGGATGGTGACTACACCCACCCGAAACTAAGATTGAAAACAGCACCTTGAGCTTAGAGGCCAAGAGCTGCCAACCGGAAGCCAGATGGCAACTGGCACCCTACCCTCCACAACGAAGACTGAAGAACAACAACTTGGCTGGTCCCTCTCCCCAATTCCCAAATAAAATCTTTAAAAAGAAAAAAAAAAGAAATACAGCCTTGGAGACATGTAGTACAATCTCAGGTGATCTAATATAAATCTACTGGCGTTCTAGAAAGCAGAAAAAAATTGAATGGCCAAAATTTCCCAAATTTGTTAAAAAACAAAACATAAACTTACTGATCCAAGAACAACAAACCCCAAGCAGGATAAATACAAAGAAAACCATACCTAGGTACCTTTTAGTCAAACTGCTGAAATTCAAAGATAAAAGAGCCAGAGAAAGACATTAGATACAAGAGATGATACAAATGACAAATGATGTCTCATCGGAAACAGTGAAAGTCAGAAGATAATGTCTTTAAAATGGTGAAAAAACAAAAAGACTATGAATTCTATCTTTAGTGAAACTATCCTTCAAAGATGAAAGTAAAATAAGTCATTTCCAATGAACAAAAACAGACGATTTGTCACAAGCACGCCGACACAATTCTCAAGAAATTTTTCTTTCTTTCTTTTTTTTTTTTTGGCAGCTATCTCTGCAGCTGGTATATGTTTTTTTTAAGAAATTTTTATTGGGGAACAGTGTGTTTTTTCAGGACCCATCAGCTCCAAGTCAAGTAGTTGTCTTCAATCTAGTTGTGGAGGGTGCATGCAGCTCCTTGGCCCATGTGGGGATCGAACCGGCAACCTTGGTGTTATGAGTCTGTGCTCTAACCACCTGAGCTAACCAGCCGCCCCAAGAAATTTCTTTAAACTGAAATGACTTGTCATTTGAACTCACAAGGAATGAAGAGCCTCAGAAATGGTACATACTTAGCAAATATAAAAGACTATATATACATTCTTCTCTAATTTTTTTGTAAGACACATACCTGTTTAAAACAAAATTACAACACTGTCCTGTTGGGTTTATCATGTATGTAGCTATAATATATATGAAACACAAAGAGAGAATGAATCGAACTATACTGCTGCAAGGCGTTATGTTTTGTATGAAGTGGTCTAGTAACCCTAAGTAGATCATGATCAATTAAAGATGTATTATATATTGTAATCCCAGAACAACCGTTAAAGATAAAATGTCAAGTGTATTCAAAAGATAAATTTAAAAAAAATGAATTTATAAGCCAATAGAAAAATAAAAAGAAAACACTAAATATTCATATAACCCAAAAGGCAGGAAAAGAGGAAAGAGAAAAAACCCCAAATGGTAAATGAAGACAAACGTATCAATAAGTACATTAAATGTAAATCAAATAAACACACCACGTAAAAGGCAGAGATTATTAACAGGCTAGATAAAAGAGACACAACTATATGCTATCTAAAAGGAATGAAATTTAGGGCCAGCTGAGTGGCATGTTGGTTAGGAGTTGGCTTGGAACCCTGGCTCTGAGCAGCAGGGCCCCAGTTCGGATCACACATGGGCCAGTGACACTGCGCCCTCTACAGCTAAGATGGTGAACAAGAGCTCGACCTGGAGCTGGGCTGCCATGAGTCACCAGCAACCACATAGGCTGCAGTGGGGCTGGTCAGCAGCATAAGCTTTTGTAAGCTGCTGCGAGCCACCATGAGCGGCCATCCAATGGCAGGCGAGTGACTGCCTCACCCGGGAAGAGCGCAATAATACCAACATGGGCCAGTGACGTGACATCCTCCACAACTAGACTGAAGAACAAAAGGACAGTAACTTGTCTGTTCCCCTTCCCTGACTCCCCAATGCTGTTCCCCTCCCCCAATAAAATCTTTAAAAACAAATAAATAAAAAGAATGAACTTTAAGTACAAATAAGGAATTGAAAAGGTATGCCATGCAAATACTACGCAAATCATTTCTATTGGGCTTAGATTTAAAAAGTTTTTTTTACATTTACCTTTCCAGTTACATTTATTAAACACCAGTTATCAACCAAGATCTAGATCAACTTCAAGAGAAAAAAAAAATAAAACAATTGGGGAAGATTCTTTCTTAAAACTTGGTTTCATTTGACCCTTGACAGTTCCTTTTAATCACTCATCTGGCTCCTTTACTCCCCTTTCTAGTATGATTCATAAAACATCTTAACAATGGAAGCCTTTTATGATTTGCTGGTCTCCCTTATCTGTACTGGAATATTTTCAGCCTTTGATCTAACTATTAGAGCAAATAATGATTCTTAATCACCTTTATCTCACTTTTATTTTGTTCCTTTTATATACTTTATTTCATTTTTGGTTTTATCTATTTCTTTGACCTTGAAGCGGGTGCAGCCCACTCTTGGCTTATGTGCCCCTTCTAAGCAATGCTCCTCACAGGCCACATTACCATCCCTTTTCCTCATTTTTCTTATACCTCCTGGTTGTCCTTTTTAGTTTTTCTCTCCCATTTACAAAATGTCTTTGAGTTTAGCTCTTTTTACAGTAGGGACTTTCTAAATAGGGTTTCAAAATTAGACAAACTTAAATTTGTAAGAGTTTTTCTACATGTTTAAACAATACTGAAGCTGTGATGCTCCCTCAAACTTCATAGCTGGGTCAAGGTTTGAAAATATGACTTATAGTAAAGAAACCTTATACTAAGCATGACTACAAAGAATGGTTTTATTGCATGTGACAAATCTGCTCAACCATATAAGCAAAAGGACCACCAATTCCCTTTTGGCCATCTTGGCTTCTTAAGTAATTGTGTATCCCAACAAA
>NW_017731783.1:586111-590838 GCF_001890085.2 Hipposideros armiger
ATAAGAGTTTGAAACAAACAAAAAACCTTGAAGCCCGCACTTTGATCTGCTTAGTTTGACAAGAAGCCTGATCTTTCAGAATAGGTTAGTGGCACACAAAAGCAGGTTTCAGTTAAGCAACACCAAACTGCAGTGCGACTTGACTGTTCTCAGTTCATTTAAATAAATGAATGCCAGGCCTCTGGACCTCTTAACAAATATTTCCAATATGTGCACAAAAGCTGAAGTAACAGGAAGTTAAGATTACAGTTCCTTGGCTACACCAGCTGATATTTCACTGCAGCAAACCACGTTTGCTGCTGTCAGGACTGTTTTCATTAAAACTCTCCCTCTGGATTGTGGCTCAACTTGGAAAAACAAAAAGACTTTTCCACGTTACTCATTTCCTATTGTAACAGAGCTTTTGAAAAGCTTCCCGGTTACGACTTGTTTCCAAACGTCCTGCTCTCTGCTTACACTTTAAAAAAATGTGGTTGGGGGGAGGGGTGTGAGGCTCACAAGTCTCTTTTACTCCATCCACATACAAGGAAATGTTGTTTAGAAAGCCACAAGATGGCTTATGGATCCCAGAGCTCTAAAAAGCAATCTTTTCTGAATAGGAACTCAGGGCACGGAGGCGGGCCAGAGAGATAGTGGTTGTAAAGTTGGACTTTAAAAAAATCTAGAAGAGGCTAGAAAGGGATCTAGAAATAATAATCGAAGGGAAAATTTAAGTATACAATCAAGAAAAAGCGCAACTAACCTAACAAATTTCTGATCAGAACATCTCAAAATGACAGGAATCGTACCAAACCCGAAGGGGCACTTGGCTGGAGGCATCCACAGATGAATTCTAAAGCAAGAATTCCACATTGTCGGAAGCGAGGAACAAAAAGACTTAAGGATTTTCCTCAACGAACCTTCTTTCTGATTGGATTAAAGCCATGGGGGGGGNCCTTTGTTTCTACAGTAGCTTTGAGTTTATAGATCTTGGAATGACTGTATTCCACTGAAGACATCTCAGTAACAGGAAGCTTCATTTTAGCAATCCCATGTGCAAATATTAATAAAAATATATATAAAATAATGCAATTCATCTCTTGCCATCACCCCGGCAATCATAACATTTGTGAGAACTGTTTTGCTTGAAAAGGGTTAAGCTGTAAGTTTTGCTTGAAGCTCCATCTCTGCAGCGCGTTTGAGTGCAACATCCACTAGAAGCTGAAATCCACTAAAATCCTGGTTGAGGTCTGGTGGAGTAGGGGGAGGAGTGTTGAAAAGACCACTTTGTGTATTTGTACTTGGTCCAGATTTACATGTGTCCTCTGGATACATAAGGGAGGTGTCTGTAAAGTTGCTGGCTGCTATCTGCTGTAGATCTGTGTTTTGTCCTACACCAACTGGCTGGCAGAGAGAGAAAGGCACATCTTTCAATGCAGTCACAGTGGTATGACAGATCACTGATGGGCGAACCAAAACTGATCCTGGAGAAGACTTAGGGGACAGTGGCCTCCCTAGGGCTGGGTTTGGTCCAGCTGTACAGGAATGAAAAGGGCTTTCCTCTGGAGCTGGCATGAAGTTTTTGATGCCCATTGCTGACTCCACAGAGCTTGCTTCAGAAATCTTGGCCCCACGGCGCGAAATTGTGAACTGATTTGGATCCTTGCCATCCTTTCTCAGCATGTCCGGGAGGAGCCTGCGGCGGGCGTTGATGAACCAGTTGCAGACCTGAAATCAGATGGGTATGCTTTAACACTCAGCAACAGGTTCTGAGGACCTTCCACAAATGCCTAATGGATCTCTCTCTGCATTAAAGAAGGCATGAAAGTGCTTAAAGGAATTTACAGTTATTTCAAGGTTGTTTCTGGGCCGGCCGTGTGGCTCAGTTGGTTAAGAGCTCACACTCAAGAGTGTGAGCTCTGAGCAACAGCATCACCAGTTCGATTCCCAGCCCGAGCTGAGCTGCCGCTGACCTGCCAACAGGTGGCAGGATGACTCAGCTTAAAAAAAAAAAAAAATCAAGGTATTTGTGCCCAGCCAAGAAAAAGAGCTGCTCCCTGTCATAAACCTCCTCTTCTAATATAAATTCCCTTTTATTGTCTCATCATCCTTCAACCTTTTCAGGAGGAAGAAAAAGGTATCAATTCTCAAAAATGATTCCAGAGAGGGAAGTTTACCTTTTGACTCTCCCCCATATTAATCGATTAACTACAGTCCCAGCATTTTAAAGTTAATCAGCTACAGGAGAACCTCTCCTGTATGAAAAAGGCCACTCCTCCCAGTTACTGATTTTTCCCAGTTCGAATGACTGTGTCAATAGACATAACATGAGTTACCTCACTGAAGTCTGTCCTTGTTTAAATATCAAACCAGTTTCCTGGGTAATAGAGTAAGATTTAACCTCCTTTTTATGCTTGTTGCATAAAAGAAGGCTCTTTTAGGCATTAAAAGAAATGTTATTTGACAGATGACTGTCAAGTGTTTCTGTTTCTCTAAATAGCCAGTTATCAACTTTCAGCACTAGAAAGTTTATAAGAAAAAGATTCTTCTTCTTCTTCTTCTTCTTCTTTTGAGTGGGGAGGCTTTAATAACTTGACATACAGGAATGCTATAAAATGAGTTTGAAAAAAAAAAGAAACCTGTGTGCGCATACACCCAATGTTCTTTTTCCTTACCTGTAGTGTAGACAGGTGTGTTTGTTGGGACAGTAATGCTTTTTCTTGCTCTGAGGGGTAGGCATTGTATCGGTGCTCATATAGCCAATCACGGAGAATCTGAACAGATTCCTTGGGCAGGTTGCCCCTTCGCCTTCTCTTGCCTGACCCAGCAGAAGAGGAAAGGTCCAAGGGGATGTCCATGCTGTCGTCATCCTCAGTCTCACTGCCGGACGCTGCAACAACACCTAGAAAAGGACAAAGGCCAGCCGTCAACCACTTTTATCAGCAGAGCACCTACTGCAAAACTCATCTCTTTGGACCATTCAGGGTAAACATGTTTTCTCAACTACTGAGAGCAAGGCAGGACCAGTGTTTTCTGTCCTGAAATACCAGAGCATGTGTGAAGTCTGAAGAGTAATTTGACTAGCAGCACATTCTAGATTCTCAACCAACTGTCAGATGCCCTTTCATACACACTTTCCTATTGGATTTAACTTCTCACATTCCTTTGGAATGATGCTCAGAAAAGTCCTTCATCTCATCAAACAGAGGAGACAAAGCTGCACCCAAAGTGAATATAGCTTGCCACATGTGAATCCGGAAAGGGGCTACAGCAGAAGGAATGTGTCTTAACAACCTTCTCTTTGAGACCATTGCTCTCTAGGATAAAATGAGTATCCTAATGTACACTTTAAATGCTATTATTCCTCCTTCCACTGTAAGTTTGAAATAAAAGGGAAGACTCATACATATTTTTCACAGGTATAAGGAGGGAAAATGACAAACTTAACACAGTATTCTAAAGATAAATGTCAAAAATTTCTGCCAATTCCATGGTCATTTTTTTTTCATGACCACTTACATTTATTGAAAACTCAACATCTACTTTTAATGGCTAGTACTAGTTTCTTTACTAAACACAAACAACCACTGTAGTTTTCAGTGTCATTACACAAAAATATTTTTCTATTAGTACTTTATAAGAAGTCAAAGATGCCTAATACTGAGTAAAATTTTAAATTTCCACGAACTTCAACTGCCAGATTAATCTGAATTTAGAATGCTACATATCAATAAGCAGAGCTCAGCCTTAAATTATTACATGACAAAGAAACCTGAATATGCAACTCCCAAAGAAAACTCTCTTTTGTCCGTTAAGTACTTTAATCCTACCAGAAATTTTAAGAATTCACAAGCCATAGAGAATATTTAAATTACACATTGACTGGGTTCAACAAAAATTCAGACCTGGCCCTTTTAGACATAATTTTGAACTTTAAAATATTTAAATAATAAACACTATTAACTCTCCTCCATTTCAAAACTATCGATACAATGGGAAACTCAGTGACTACAGAAATGCATTCTCTTTTTTTGAAGACAATCTAACATTTTAAAAATATAAATGAATTATAAACTATAGCATGCTTGAAAATACCAGTATTTCTATATAAAGGATATTAATTAAAGTAATATGAAATTTAAAGGTATGCATTCTTAACTTTGTTATCACAACTTTAAATGAGTGGTTTGCCTTGATAGCAAATAAAAACAGAATATTCCTTAGTGCTAAACCATTCAATGTACTTTAGGATTATTTTTAAGCCATCCTTTTTAAAGCCTTTTAACACAATGAAACTCAAAAAGCTACTCATTTAAAGATTTTTTTTTGATGAGATATCTCCCCAGTTAATTGAGTCTGACTTTACTTGGAGACACATTTTTAATTTTGGACTGCAGGGGGCAGAAGGTACTGGAAGGAGTGTCCACAGAAAAGGCAGAACTTTTGGAAGACAAAGTAAAGCAAGTTCTAACAAAAGAGTAAGATGATCTTGCAAATTCACTTTAGCTCAAGGCTCAATAAACAGCCATCAATAAACCGTACAAGAATCCTAAATTTTAACCCCCGGGTATCTGACGTTTCCCTTCCCAGAAGCCTTTATTGAACTGCTAAGAAAAAAAAACCCCAGAAAAAAAAACAAAACCCAAACACCATTTAAAACTGAAACTGCTTTCACTATTAAGATGAGAAAAAATTTAAACTTATTTTGAAATTTGGGTGACAAGCTATTCATAAAAAAAAAATAATAA
>NW_017731783.1:592103-594653 GCF_001890085.2 Hipposideros armiger
AGACAGTCACGGGGTGGGGTGTGAGGGGGATGCAGGGCTGAGGAGGCCGCCAGGGGAGGGAGGCCCGCCAGCAAGCTTTTGTTCTTGGGAGTTCCTCAGCCTCCGCTGAAATCGGCCCCTCCAACTGTACGAGTTAGCACAACTAGGACTTAAAAGAGTTTCATATTACAAGAAACTAGACACGATGTCGTGAATCTCTACATTCTGAGGGGGCCTGCCCACCCCCCTAGGATTTGCCAGGAAAACCCCAAAAGGGAAAGAAACCTGGGCAGCCTCGGCCATCTCCGCACCATTTGCAAAGTTTCCCCTCCACTACGTCCCCTTTCATTGTTTCCATGAGTCTGAGTTCAGTAGCAGGACCTTGTGCGCCCCGGGCTACTGACCCCGAGTATTCCCACCCGGCTGCCGGCGGGTCCCAGCTTCGTTCCTCTGAATGGAGGACGGCGCCGGGGAGGGGTGCAGGAGGGTGAGGGGTCCCCGAATGCCCGGGGGATGGGGACGCCACCAAGGGCAGGGGTCAAATACCTGAAATTGCGGCGGGGGAGCGGTGAAGGGCGCCAGAAAGGTACCTGAGTGTTGGGGGGCACCTGGGAGAGCCCGGGGAAAGCGAGGGGTGCCGGGGTCAGTTACCCAAGGTCCAGGTAGGGGTGGAGGGGCGGTGAGGAGGACCCGGGAGTGCTAAAGCGTAAGTGGGAGGACCGAGGTCGATCAACGCCTCCCTCCAACAGAGATCGAACAATGGGGGGCGCCCGCCCCCAGCGGAAGCCCAGCTTAGCTTTCGGCTCACAAGAACCACTCTTCAAAAACATCCCCTCCCCCAACTCATCCCAGCCAGTTCTAGACCTGACAGTCCTTCACCAGTAGACAAGGCCTTCCAGGGGCTACCCTGGGCTCTCCCGAGCCCAGTCGCTTGTCCAGACCTCCACGCCCTCGCCTTCTCATTCTGCCCCTTGGGGAGCGGTCCGCAAGGAGCACTACTCCCAACGACAATGAAAGCCCCGGGTTTTGAAGTTTAATTTTACTCCCGCTAGGAACGCCTAAGGTGAGGCGTGTTTCAAAGCCAGCAGCTCAGAAGCAAACGGACAGTACCAGTACCCCACGTGAAAACGGAGCCGGGGAAACCGTCTTGGGTTTGAGGCTGCCAGACTCTTAACTGTATTCGCTGGACGAATCTAAAAAAATGTGTGGAGTTACAAAAACTCCGGGGCGCTCCCGCGCGTGCGCAGCAGCACCCCCCGCCCCCGCCGCGGCTGGCTTCCCTGAGTGATTAACTTCTGTTTTGAACCACTTCACATAAATCACAACAGAAAAGCCAACTGTGGCCCACGACGGAACATTCGGGTACCTCTCCGTCAGGCACTCAAAAAAGTTCACTTCAAAAGGGAGTTATTCTTTGACCTTTCGTGGTGTTTTTCCCCCCCCCCTGTGTATTTTGTTTTTAAACCAGATTGACGGCAAGTTTTAGTTGTAAAACTTCCAGAAACGCTTCTTGGAAACAATGACAGGCTCACTCTTTCACACTTACAACCAAGCCTGCCTGTCATACTTGGACTCATTCTGACTACACGCCGCTTTGAGCTGCTTGCTTTCAGTCCTAATTCTTCATCTCGTCCCAAATTCTTCGTGGGAAAACTATTAGAACCCGGGACTTTTTTAAAGTGTGACTTTCCGAAGCTTCCGAGCCAGAGTCGCATTCCGTCAATTATGAAAACACCCCATACCCAGAGAAGAGAGAGCCTGGGTCCAGGTGGGAGGGAGTGGGGGGCCCTGGAGCCCAACTTTCTGACAAAGGCGCTCCCCGCCGCCCCAGGGTCCCGACGCTGAAAAGCGGGGCGGGGGTCCCTCTGACCTGGGCCCACACATCCCGCCCGCGAGAAGCCACGCGGTGGCTCAGTGGAGCGTGGGGTGTCGGCTGAGACAATGAAACTTGGAAGCGCACAAACAAGGCGGTGAGCTTGTTTCTTGACAACGTGCCAGCAGCATGGAGAGGCCCGTCTCCTCACCACAGCCCCTCATGTTGTGTCTGGAAGGAAAACAGCAACTGCCATTTCAGAGGCAGCTTCAACAAAGAGAACGGCCGCGGTTTCAGCCGGAGAGCCCCGGGGCTGGGAAGTCCACAAAGTCACTCTCTCCCCAAGCTCGGCGCGGCCGAGCGGGCACGTTTTCCCCGGACTAGCGCCCACCCGGAGACAGCCCGCAGGGCCTTACCTTTCTTACTTTTCATTCTGGAGTTCCCCTTCCAGCGCGAGGCAATACTGGGGCCTCGAGGTGCCAGGAGCAGGGGCTCAGGGGTGCAAGTGATTGTTCTCCTTCCCGGCGGACTCTCCGGTAACTTGTAGGACGCGCTCTAGACGTTATTGCTAAACAAGGAGCTCAGATCCCAGGCACCCGCTTCTTGGGTGGAATTCAAGTGACACTTAGGCTTCCTCTGCCGGGATCTTCTGGCAGCCGTCCGGGGGTTCTCCTTCACCCAACTTGCTCCCCTCCCCACGCCGCTTCTTTGTTCCCGGATCCTGCTCGGCGCACCTCGGCGCTGTCAGAGTGAGAGGC